>NC_091549.1:54605029-54612950 GCF_042767895.1 Penaeus vannamei
GTTATACTGCGATAGACTATAAGGAAATATGATAACTCGTTTTTATCATTCAGTCCATTTATAATGAAATAAAGGCCAAAAGTAATAAAATCCCAAAAGTCGAAAAAACGGCAAAATCTAGCTTATTGCAGCCATTTGAGAGAAACGTCGAAAAAACCCTTTTCGCTTTTTAATGGTAATTATGAGGATTTTAACATTAATTCAGGTAATTATGGGAGGCTTCAGTAGTTCTTAAATTTCTTATATTAGAAGTTTAATTTTGACATAAGATAAGTGTTTATCAATATTTAGCTTTTCTTTGTATATCCAAAGGCTTTCTAAAATATTCAGATCATACTCAAAAAGAGATGCATCAGTGTTATCAAAGTTATCACAAGATATATTATGAATTATTTTTAGTAAAGAATTTAATTGTTCTAGTCGATTTTAAATCATTCTTTCCAAATGAAAACCCTCGGTGTTCCTTATAAAAAAATACGAGAGGTATGTAAGTAGGTAGCATTACGGTTACTGAGAGTCATACGCGTTTGGGAGTTTTATCTTTAAATGCAAATGTATTGGCAATGGATAAGGATTTGGTAAATAATCCTAAAATCTACCGTGGAATATTGCTTTCTAATGAGACTATTTAATTTCCTCTCGAAACCGGAACTAATTGAACCGAAGTAGGTAATTGTATATACATATCCTTAATGGCAGTTAGAGGAATTGTTGTTGGGATTATGATATTGTTCGGTTTTCTTAATGTCTCTTAGACTAAAATTTGTCGAAACCCCATTTTTTCTAAGTTGTAATAGTGTACTTTCTCTGTAGAAAATTAAATGATTCCCAGAGATTTTGTAGGCTTTATAGATTCAGGTACAAATCAAATTACCTTTATATTTCGTGATAAGACCAGTGTAGGTGGGTTTACAGTATATCCAGGAATTTTCATCCTTGAACATTAACTTCTGAGAATGGGAGGAAACTTCTACACCCAATATCACAAGTGAATTTAACGCTAAATTGTTTGTTTAGGTAATTTAAGAATTTAATGATATGCTCTTCGGATCTAGGTGATAATAATAATGCATCATGAACTTAACAATACATTAATAATAGACTGTTCTAAAATCTTTTGGACAATCATTTAAACATTTCTTCATTATGACATATGAAACTATTAGCTAAAGTAGGACCTAAATGGCTGCCCATTGATACACCTTCAGTTTGTTTCTATAAATTGTTATAAAAAAGTCCTCAATAGCTATGTAAGAGAACTTTCTAAAATAATGCTTATTTAAGCCAAAACGTCGTCATAATTATCAAGCAATAAATCCATACTACTATTAATGGTTTCATCTTGTGATACATTAGTGAGCGAAATTGAAAGAGAGAAAGAGAGAAAGAGAGAGAGAAAGAGAGAGAGAGAGAGAGAAAGGGAGGGAGAGAGAGAGAGAGAGAGAGAGAGAGAGAGAGAGAGAGAGAGAGCGAGAGAGAGAGAGAGAGAGAGAGAGAGAGAGAGAGAGAGAGAGAGAGAGAAAGATAAAGAGAGAGAGAGAGATAGACAGATAGATAGATAGATAGATAGATAGATAGATAGATAGATAGATAGATAGATAGATAGATAGATAGATAGATAGATAGATAGATAGATAGATAGATAGATAGATAGATAGATAGATAGATTGATAGATAGATAGATAGATAGATAGATAGATGAGAGAGATAGAATGAATGAAAGATAGACAGACAAACAGACAGAAAGATAGATAGAAAATAAACAGATTGATATATAAAGGAAGTAAAACAGAAATAAAAAAAGTTAAACGGACACACCAAAATGCAGAAAAAAAACAAACAAACCAAAGGAAAAAAATGAAACAAAAGAATTCAAAAGAACCGAAAGATAAAAGACACGAACACGAAATGAAGATGAATCAAGATTTGAGGAAAATTGGAAAGACTTTCTCCCAGAGGCTACGATAGGAGTTACATTACCAGATTTCACAAGGAACGACTAAGAAATACCTTTCACGTGACGGCCTAACTCTCGAAGAAAAGGCACCTAGCTACAGCGACCCACGCGAAGGCCTAACTCTCGAAGAAAAGGCACCTAGCTACAGCGACCCACGTGACGGCCTAACTCTCGAAGAAAGGGCACCTAGCTACAGCGACCCACGTGAGGGACTAACTCTCGAAGAAAAGGCACCTAGCTACAGCGACCCACGTGAAGGCCTAACTCTCGAAGAAAAGGCACCTAGCTACAGCGACCCACGTGAGGGACTAACTCTCGAAGAAAGGGCACCTAGCTACAGCGACCCACGTGAAGGCCTAACTCTCGAAGAAAAGGCACCTAGCTACAGCGACCCACGCGAAGGCCTAACTCTCGAAGAAAGGGCACCTAGCTACAGCGACCCACGTGAGGGCCTAACTCTCGAAGAAAAGGCACCTAGCTACAGCGACCCACGTGAAGGCCTAACTCTCGAAGAAAAGGCACCTAGCTACAGCGACCCACGTGAGGGACTAACTCTCGAAGAAAGGGCACCTAGCTACAGCGACCCACGTGAAGGCCTAACTCTCGAAGAAAAGGCACCTAGCTACAGCGACCCACGTGAAGGCCTAACTCTCGAAGAAAAGGCACCTAGCTACAGCGACCCACGTGAGGGACTAACTCTCGAAGAAAGGGCACCTAGCTACAGCGACCCACGCGAAGGCCTAACTCTCGAAGAAAGGGCACCTAGCTACAGCGACCCACGTGAGGGACTAACTCTCGAAGAAAGGGCACCTAGCTACAGCGACCCACGTGAAGGCCTAACTCTCGAAGAAAGGGCACCTAGCTACAGCGACCCACGTGAGGGCCTAACTCTCGAGGAAAAGGCACCTAGCTACAGCGACCCACGTGAGGGCCTAACTCTCGAGGAAAAGGCACCTAGCTACAGCGACCCACGCGAAGGCCTAACTCTCGAAGAAAGGGCACCTAGCTACAGCGACCCACGTGAGGGCCTAACTCTCGAGGAAAAGGCACCTAGCTACAGCGACCCACGTGAGGGCCTAACTCTCGAAGAAAGGGCACCTAGCTACAGCGACCCACGTGACGGCCTAACTCTCGAAGAAAGGGCACCTAGCTATAGCGACCCACGTGACGGCCTAACTCTCGAGGAAAAGGCACCTAGCTACAGCGACCCACGCGAAGGCCTAACTCTCGAAGAAAGGGCACCTAGCTACAGCGACCCACGCGACGGCCTAACTCTCGAAGAAACGGCACCTAGCTACAGCGACCCACGTGAAGGCCTGACTCTCGAAGAAAGGGCACCTAGCTACAGCGACCCACGTGACGGCCTGACTCTCGAAGAAAGGGCACCTAGCTACAGCGACCCACGTGAAGGCCTAACTCTCGAAGAAAGGGCACCTAGCTACAGCGACCCACGTGAAGGCCTAACTGTCGAAGAAAGGGCACCTAGCTACAGCGACCCACGTGAAGGCCTAACTCTCGAAGAAAGGGCACCTAGCTACAGCGACCCACGCGAAGGCCTAACTCTCGAAGAAAGGGCACCTAGCTACAGCGACCCACGTGAAGGCCTAACTCTCGAAGAAAGGGCACCTAGCTACAGCGACCCACGTGACGGCCTAACTCTCGAAGAAAGGGCACCTAGCTACAGCGACCCACGCGAGGGCCTAACTCTCGAAGAAAGGGCACCTAGCTACAGCGACCCACGTGACGGCCTAACTCTCGAAGAAAGGGCACCTAGCTACAGCGACCCACGTGACGGCCTAACTCTTGAAGAAAGGGCACCTAGCTACAGCGACCCACGTGACGGCCTAACTCTCGAAGAAAGGGCACCTAGCTACAGCGACCCACGTGGCGGCCTAACTCTCGAAGAAAGGGCACCTAGCTACAGCGACCCACGTGACGGCCTAACTCTCGAAGAAAGGGCACCTAGCTACAGCGACCCACGTGGCGGCCTAACTCTCGAAGAAAGGGCACCTAGCTACAGCGACCCACGTGAGGGCCTAACTCTCGAAGAAAGGGCACCTAGCTACAGCGACCCACGTGACGGCCTAACTCTCGAAGAAAGGGCACCTAGCTACAGCGACCCACGTGACGGCCTAACTCTCGAAGAAAGGGCACCTAGCTACAGCGACCCACGTGACGGCCTAACTCTCGAAGAAAGGGCACCTAGCTACAGCGACCCACGTGGCGGCCTAACTCTCGAAGAAAGGGCACCTAGCTACAGCGACCCACGTGACGGCCTAACTCTCGAAGAAAGGGCACCTAGCTACAGCGACCCACGTGGCGGCCTAACTCTCGAAGAAAGGGCACCTAGCTACAGCGACCCACGTGAAGGCCTAACTCTCGAGGAAAGGGCACCTAGCTACAGCGACCCACGTGACGGCCTAACTCTCGAAGAAAGGGCACCTAGCTACAGCGACCCACGTGACGGCCTGACTCTCGAAGAAAAGGCACCTAGCTACAGCGACCCACGTGAAGGCCTAACTCTCGAGGAAAAGGCACCTAGCTACAGCGACCCACGTGAGGGACTAACTCTCGAAGAAAGGGCACCTAGCTACAGCGACCCACGTGACGGCCTGACTCTCGAAGAAAAGGCACCTAGCTACAGCGACCCACGTGAAGGCCTAACTCTCGAGGAAAAGGCACCTAGCTACAGCGACCCACGTGAAGGCCTAACTCTCGAAGAAAGGGCACCTAGCTACAGCGACCCACGTGACGGCCTGACTCTCGAAGAAAAGGCACCTAGCTACAGCGACCCACGTGACGGCCTAACTCTCGAAGAAAGGGCACCTAGCTACAGCGACCCACGTGACGGCCTAACTCTCGAAGAAAGGGCACCTAGCTACAGCGACCCACGTGGCGGCCTAACTCTCGAAGAAAGGGCACCTAGCTACAGCGACCCACGTGAAGGCCTAACTCTCGAGGAAAGGGCACCTAGCTACAGCGACCCACGTGACGGCCTAACTCTCGAAGAAAGGGCACCTAGCTACAGCGACCCACGTGACGGCCTAACTCTCGAAGAAAGGGCACCTAGCTACAGCGACCCACGTGGCGGCCTAACTCTCGAAGAAAGGGCACCTAGCTACAGCGACCCACGTGAAGGCCTAACTCTCGAGGAAAGGGCACCTAGCTACAGCGACCCACGTGACGGCCTAACTCTCGAAGAAAGGGCACCTAGCTACAGCGACCCACGTGACGGCCTGACTCTCGAAGAAAAGGCACCTAGCTACAGCGACCCACGTGACGGCCTAACTCTCGAAGAAAGGGCACCTAGCTACAGCGACCCACGTGACGGCCTAACTCTCGAAGAAAGGGCACCTAGCTACAGCGACCCACGTGACGGCCTAACTCTCGAAGAAAGGGCACCTAGCTACAGCGACCCACGTGACGGCCTAACTCTCGAAGAAAGGGCACCTAGCTACAGCGACCCACGTGGCGGCCTAACTCTCGAAGAAAGGGCACCTAGCTACAGCGACCCACGTGGCGGCCTAACTCTCGAAGAAAGGGCACCTAGCTACAGCGACCCACGTGACGGCCTAACTCTCGAAGAAAGGGCACCTAGCTACAGCGACCCACGTGACGGCCTAACTCTCGAAGAAAGGGCACCTAGCTACAGCGACCCACGTTAAGGCCTAACTCTCGAAGAAAGGGCACCTAGCTACAGCGACCCACGTTAAGGCCTAACTCTCGAAGAAAGGGCACCTAGCTACAGCGACCCACGTGAGGGCCTAACTCTCGAGGAAAAGGCACCTAGCTACAGCGACCCACGTGACGGCCTGACTCTCGAAGAAAGGGCACCTAGCTACAGCGACCCACGTGACGGCCTAACTCTCGAAGAAAGGGCACCTAGCTACAGCGACCCACGTGACGGCCTAACTCTTGAAGAAAGGGCACCTAGCTACAGCGACCCACGTGAAGGCCTGACTCTCGAAGAAAGGGCACCTAGCTACAGCGACCCACGTGAAGGCCTAACTCTCGAAGAAAGGGCACCTAGCTACAGCGACCCACGTGACGGCCTGACTCTCGAAGAAAAGGCACCTAGCTACAGCGACCCACGTGACGGCCTAACTCTCGAAGAAAGGGCACCTAGCTACAGCGACCCACGTGACGGCCTAACTCTCGAAGAAAGGGCACCTAGCTACAGCGACCCACGTTAAGGCCTAACTCTCGAAGAAAGGGCACCTAGCTACAGCGACCCACGTTAAGGCCTAACTCTCGAAGAAAGGGCACCTAGCTACAGCGACCCACGTGAGGGCCTAACTCTCGAGGAAAAGGCACCTAGCTACAGCGACCCACGTGACGGCCTGACTCTCGAAGAAAGGGCACCTAGCTACAGCGACCCACGTGACGGCCTAACTCTCGAAGAAAGGGCACCTAGCTACAGCGACCCACGTGACGGCCTAACTCTTGAAGAAAGGGCACCTAGCTACAGCGACCCACGTGAAGGCCTGACTCTCGAAGAAAGGGCACCTAGCTACAGCGACCCACGTGAAGGCCTAACTCTCGAAGAAAGGGCACCTAGCTACAGCGACCCACGTGACGGCCTGACTCTCGAAGAAAAGGCACCTAGCTACAGCGACCCACGTGAAGGCCTAACTCTCGAGGAAAGGGCACCTAGCTACAGCGACCCACGTGACGGCCTAACTCTCGAAGAAAGGGCACCTAGCTACAGCGACCCACGTGACGGCCTGACTCTCGAAGAAAAGGCACCTAGCTACAGCGACCCACGTGAAGGCCTAACTCTCGAGGAAAAGGCACCTAGCTACAGCGACCCACGTGAGGGACTAACTCTCGAAGAAAGGGCACCTAGCTACAGCGACCCACGTGACGGCCTGACTCTCGAAGAAAAGGCACCTAGCTACAGCGACCCACGTGAAGGCCTAACTCTCGAGGAAAAGGCACCTAGCTACAGCGACCCACGTGAAGGCCTAACTCTCGAAGAAAGGGCACCTAGCTACAGCGACCCACGTGACGGCCTGACTCTCGAAGAAAAGGCACCTAGCTACAGCGACCCACGTGAAGGCCTAACTCTCGAGGAAAAGGCACCTAGCTACAGCGACCCACGTGACGGCCTAACTCTCGAAGAAAGGGCACCTAGCTACAGCGACCCACGTGAAGGCCTAACTCTCGAAGAAAGGGCACCTAGCTACAGCGACCCACGTGAGGGACTAACTCTCGAAGAAAGGGCACCTAGCTACAGCGACCCACGTGAAGGCCTAACTCTCGAAGAAAGGGCACCTAGCTACAGCGACCCACGTGAAGGCCTAACTCTCGAAGGAAAGGCACCTAGCTACAGCGACCCACGTGACGGCCTAACTCTCGAAGAAAGGGCACCTAGCTACAGCGACCCACGTGACGGCCTAACTCTCGAAGAAAGGGCACCTAGCTACAGCGACCCACGTGAAGGCCTGACTCTCGAAGAAAAGGCACCTAGCTACAGCGACCCACGTGACGGCCTAACTCTCGAAGAAAAGGCACCTAGCTACAGCGACCCACGTGAGGGCCTAACTCTCGAAGAAAAGGCACCTAGCTACAGCGACCCACGTGACGGCCTAACTCTCGAAGAAAGGGCACCTAGCTACAGCGACCCACGTGAAGGCCTAACTCTCGAAGAAAGGGCACCTAGCTACAGCGACCCACGTGAAGGCCTGACTCTCGAAGAAAAGGCACCTAGCTACAGCGACCCACGTGAGGGCCTAACTCTCGAAGAAAAGGCACCTAGCTACAGCGACCCACGTGAGGGCCTAACTCTCGAAGAAAAGGCACCTAGCTACAGCGACCCACGTGGCGGCCTAACTCTCGAAGAAAGGGCACCTAGCTACAGCGACCCACGTGACGGCCTAACTCTCGAAGAAAGGGCACCTAGCTACAGCGACCCACGTGAAGGCCTGACTCTCGAAGAAAGGGCACCTAGCTACAGCGACCCAC
>NC_091549.1:54640950-54645950 GCF_042767895.1 Penaeus vannamei
CACCTTCGAAACACCTGTAGCTCCTTTTTCTTAATCAGTTACACCTTCGAAACACCTGTAGCTCCCTTTTCTTAATCAGTTACACCTTCGAAACACCTGTAGCTCCCTTTTCTTAATCAGTTACACCTTCGAAACACCTGTAGCTCCTTTTTCTTAATCAGATTTACCTTCGAAACACCTGTGGCTCCTTTTTTCCCAATCAGTTACACCTTTCGAAACACCTGTAGCTCCTTTAATCAGTCGTTAACCTCCAAAAGGAAAACACCTGTGGCTCCTTCTTAATCAGCTTTTTACACCCCTTCGAAACACCTGTAGCTCCCTTTTTCTTAACTTCAGTTACACCTTCAACTCCTTTTTCTTAATCAGTTACACCTTCGAAACACCTGTAGCTCCTTTTTCTTAATCAGTTACACCTTCGAAACACCTGTAGCTCCTTTTTCTTAATCAGTTACACCTTCGAAACACCTGTAGCTCCTTTTTCTTAATCAGTTACACCTTCGAAACACCTGTAGCTCCTTTTTCTTAATCAAGACCTTCTTGAAACACCTTGTAGCTCCCCTTTCTATCTGTATTACACCTGAGAAACACCTAAAGTTCTTCTTAATCAGTTACACCTTCGAAACACCTGTAGCTCCTTTTTCTTAATCAGTTACACCTTCGAAACACCTGTAGCTCCTTTTTCTTAATCAGTTACACCTTCGAAACACCTGTAGCTCCCTTTTCTTAATCAGTTACACCTTCGAAACACCTGTAGCTCCTTTTTCTTAATCAGTTACACCTTCGAAACACCTGTAGCTCCCTTTTCTTAATCAGTTACACCTTCGAAACACCTGTAGCTCCTTTTTCTTAATCAGTTACACCTTCGAAACACCTGTAGCTCCTTTTTCTTAATCAGTTACATCTGAAACACCAGTTCTTTTTCTTAATCAGTTACACCTACGAAACACCTGTAGCTCCCTTTTCTAAATCAGTTACACCTTCGAAACACCTGTAGCTCCCTTTTCTTAATCAATACACCGGAGAAATAATCTGTAGCTCCCTTTTCTTAATCAGTTACACCTTCGAAACACCTGTAGCTCCCTTTTCTTAATCAGTTACACCTTCGAAACACCTGTAGCTCCCTTTTCTTAATCAGTTACACCTTCGAAACACCTGTAGCTCCCTTTTTCTTAATCAGTTACACCTTCGAAACACCTGTAGCTCCCTTTTCTTAATCAGTTACACCTTCGGAACACCTGTAGCTCCCTTTTTCTTAATCAGTTACACCTTCGAAACACCTGTAGCTCCTTTTTCTTAATCAGTTACACCTTCGGAACACCTGTAGCTCCTTTTTCTTAATCAGTTACACCTTCGAAACACCTGTAGCTCCTTTTTCTTAATCAGTTACACCTTCGAAACACCTGTAGCTCCTTTTTCTTAATCAGTTACACCTTCGGAACACCTGTAGCTCCTTTTTCTTAATCAGTTACACCTTCGAAACACCTGTAGCTCCCTTTTCTTAATCAGTTACACCTTCGGAACACCTGTAGCTCCCCTTTTCTTAATCAGTTACACCTTCGGAACAATCTTCCTGTAGCTCCTTTTTTCTTAACTCAGTTACACCTCTGAGAAACACCTGTAGCCTCCCTTTTCTTAATCAGTTACATCTTCGAAACACCTGTAGCTCCTTTTTCTTAATCAGTTACACCTGAGAAACACACCTGCTAGTAGCTCCCTTTTTCTTAATCCTGGTTACTACACCTTTCTGAAAACACCAAAGCTCCTTTTTCTTAATCAGTTACACCTTCGAAACACCTGTAGCTCCCTTTTTCTTAATCAGTTACACCTTCGAAACACCTGTAGCTCCCCTTTTCTTAATCAGTTACACCTTCGAAACACCTGTAGCTCCTTTTTCTTAATCAGTTACACCTTCGGAACACCTGTAGCTCCCTTTTCTTAATCAGTTACACCTGAGAAACACCTGTAGCTCCCTTTTCTTAATCAGTTACACCTGAGAAACCCGAAGACGCGGAGAACGACCTCACACCTGGATGCCACGAAGATAGTTATCTGAAGAAGAGGAGGAGGATGCTTAAGAGGAGGATGAAGGTCGTTTCGGATTCGTATCTTTGGGTATTTACGGATTCGTGATTGTTTTGTTTTTGTCGTGTTTTTTTTGTTTTGTTTTGTTTTGTTTTTGTTTTTATTCCCCCTTTCTTTTTCTTTGTATTTGTTTTATTTTTGTTTTTGTTTTATTCCTTTCTTTTCTTTTTTTTTTCTTTGTATTTGTTTTGTTTTTTATTTTGTTTTTATTCCCCATTTCTTTTCTTTCTTTCCTTTTGTATTTGTTATTTTGTTTTTGTTTTTATTCCTCCTTTCTTTTTTTCTTTTTCTTTGTATTTGTTTTGTTTTGTTTTTGTTTTTATTCCTCCTTTCTTTTCTTTCTGTCTCTGTATTTGTTTCTTGTTTATCTTATTTTTTTGTTTTGTTTTTATTCCTCCTTTTTTCTCTCTTTCACTTTGTATTTGCTATTTTGTTTATCTTATTTTTGTTTTTGTTTTTATTCCCCCTTTCTTTTCTTTGTTTCTCTTTCTATTTGTTAATTTGTTTAAAAATCATTATTGTTTTATCTTATTTTTTTGTTATTCCCTCTTTCTTTTTATTTATATTTGTTATTTTGTTTACAGACAAATTATTGTTTTGTTCATCTTATTCTTTTTGTTTTTATTCCCTCTTACTTTCTTTTCTTTCTTTTTGTTTCTATTTGTTATTTTGTTATACATTTCATTTACTTCATTTATGTGTATTAAGATATTTGCTTTGATTTCATTGAATTTTTTTTTTGTGTGTGTGTTCTGTTTTATATTTCTTTCCGTTGCAAAATCTCTCGAAGCAGAAAACATGTGATTAAATTACGTAATTGAAATAATACAGAACATAAACGGAAGAACGTTTAAAACAAAGATGTAGAAGGAAACAGTTGAAATCGGAAGAGAAAGAGAAAGAGTGAGAGAGAGAGAGAGAGAGAGAGAGAGAGAGAGAGAGAGAGAGAGAGAGAGAGAGAGAAAGAGAAAGAGAAAGAGAAAGAGAAAGAGAAAGAGAAAGAGAAAGAGAGAGAGACAAAGAGAGAGAAAGAGAGAGAGACAGAAAGAGAGAGAAAGAGAGAGAAAGAGAAAGAGAGAGAAAGAGAGAGAAAGAGAAAGAGAGAGAGAGAGAGAGAGAGAGAGAGAGAGATAGAGAGAGAAATCTATAAATTCCTGTATGGGTTTTTATTTCTTTCTGAATTTTCTCTTTGATATACAAAGTTTTTTATTCATGGCATTTATTTGCGTTTAATACTTCTATCTATTTTGCTTTCATTTTTTATAATTAAAACCCAATTGAATGTATTTGATATTCCATTAAGATATCTCAGCGCTTTCACACGAAAAATACAGATAATTAGGTAATACAATACAGATAATTAGATAATAATAAAAATACAGATGATAATTAGATAATAATTGATATTTCATTAAGATATCTCAGCGCTTTCACACGAAAAATACAGATAATTAGGTAATACAATACAGATAATTAGATAATAATAATAAAAAAATACAAGATATAATTGATAATAATTTGATATTTCATTAAGATATTCTAGTTACATTAATGAAAAATACAGATAATTAGGTAATACAATACAGATAATTAGATAATAATAAAAATACAGATGATAATTAGATAATAATTGATATTTCATTAAGATATTTCAGCGCTTTCACACGAGAGATACATAATTAGGTATCAAATTAAATATAAATATAAGATGCGTACATAAAAATAGAACATACTCTCTCTAATATGACTGAAAGAGATATAAAAGGCGGGGGGGGGGGGTAGGGAGGGGAAGGGAGAACTTACGTAAAGACAGATTATCCACTTACATAAAAAAATGATAATAATGATAATAATAGATACCTGGCAACTCGAGCCACGTGTCCACTCATAAAGTTTATACTCGTTAGTTTAGATTCAAAAGAAGAGAAAAAAAAAAATGCAATATACATCTCTTGAAAGTATATTTGAAGTATATTCTTTCGTGGAAACCAGCGCTTCCATCCCCTCCCCCCCCCCTGCCCCTTCCAGTATGTTTTTTTTTTTGGGGGGGGAGGGGGGGTTACGCGGATGTTTAAATGTTAGATTTTTGTTTACTCTGTTTGTTTGTTGGTCTCTCGGTCTCTGTCTCGCTCTGTTTCTCGGGCTCTCTGTCCGTCTGTCTGTCTTTCGGTCTCTCGGTCTCTTTCTCACTCTCTCGGTCTCTCTCTCTCTCTCTCTCTCCCTCTCTCTCTCTCTCTCTCTCTCTCTCTTCCTCCCTCCCTCCCTCCCTCCTCCCTCCCTTCCTCCTTCCTTTCCCCTCCCTCCCTCTTCCTCACTTCCCTCCCCTCCCGTCCCTCTCTCGCCTTTCTCCCTCCCTCCCTCCCTCCCTCTTCCTCCCTTCCCTCCCTCCTTCCCCCTTCCCCTCTTCCTCCCTCCCTCTCCCTCCCTCTCTCTCCCTCTCCTCCCTCCCTCTCCCTCCCTTCCCTCCCTCCCTCTTCCCTCCCTCCCTCCCTTCCCCTCCCTCCCTCCCTCCCTCCCTTCCTCCCTCCCTCTTCCTCCTCCTTCCCTCCCTCCCTCCCTCCCTCCTTCCCTCCTCCCTCCCTCTTCCTCCCTCCTCTCCCTCCTCCCTTCTCCCTCCCTTCCCTCCCTCCCTTCCCTCCCCTCCCTCTTCCTCTCCCTCCTCCCTTCCCTCCCCTCACTCTCTCTCACCCCCCCACAGCAGCAACGCCAAACCTCCTTCTCCACAGCAGCAGTAACTGTTAAGGTCTTCTCTAACAGCCACATTCGTGCTTCTTTCTCCCTCCCTCTTCCTCCTTCCCTCCCTCCTTCCCCCTTCCTCCCTCCTTCCTCTTCTCCTCTCTCCCCACTTCTCTCTCTCTCTCCCTCCCACACCTTCCCCTCCACCTCTCCCTCCCTTCCCTCCCTCCCTCTTCCCTCCC
>NC_091549.1:54655950-54658450 GCF_042767895.1 Penaeus vannamei
CACCGTTGGCACACACAGACACACACACACCGTTGGCACACACAGACACACACACACCGTTGACACACACAGACACACACACATCGTTGGCACACACAGACACACACACACCGTTGGCACACACAGACACACACACACCGTTGGCACACACAGACACCGCCCTCTGCTCTCACATGTCCCTCGCCCTGTTCTCACGCCCAAAGACCTCGCTCCTCCTCCGCCTCCTCTGTTCCACGCGAGGTCAAGTTCCCACGTTGAAGGTGAATAGACTCGTGTTTTATTCATTGCATCTGTCTATACGTTTCTTTGTTGTTGTTATTAGTAATTTCTTTTTCACTTTCTGTTTTTTGTAACATAAAGTGGAAACATCATACTCACACAACTTCGCGTAATGTGTGTTTGATAACCTCACTTTTCTCCTTAGGAAAGACGCACTAAAACAGAATCAGCGACTGCGGTTCCAATATCGCGTCCACCCCCCCCCCCCCAAAAAAAAAAAGAAAAAGAAAAGAAAAAGAAAAAGGAAAAAGACCCGCTATCAGACGTCGTGATATACTGCCCCCTCCCCCCAAATGTCCTCCTAGCGAGTGGTTGCGGATACGAAAACGTGCCCGTGAATAAATTGTATGAGTCGCGTGAGTGGTGTGAGTCATTCCCACCTGTTCCTCAAGTCAAGGCTGAGTTTGGAGTCTTTGGGCAAGTGCCAGTGGAGGAGGAGGTGGGGAAGGAGGAGGATGAAGAGGAGGGGGAGGAGGAGGAGGAAGGGGGGGAAAAGGAAGAAGAGTAGGTGGGATGTGGAAAGGGAGGGAGAAGAGGAAGGAGAAGAGGAGTAGAAGGAGTGAGAGGGGGAAAAAGAAGAGGGAGGAAGGGGGAGGGGAGGGGTGGGTTAAAGAGAGGGAGGAGGGAGAGGGAAGGGAGTAGAGGGGTAGGAGGAAGAAAAGAAGGAGGAGATGAGAAGTAGAAGGTAAAAGAAGAGATAGAGCAGGAAGAAGTAAAAATGAGGAACGGTAAAGGGGAGGAGGGAAATGAAAATAAAAATAGTGATGATGATGATAATGAGAAGGGGGATAAAAAAAGAAGCGTAGAAGAGCTTGTGGAATGTGTGGCTAACATATTTTATCTTTAATAAAACAATAGAAGAATATGAAAAAGGTGTGTGGGTACAAGGAGGGCAGGGGGCACCGTTATTTTATCTTATGTCCTTATTCTTATCTTTCCATATTACTTATCAATTTCCTTATTTTGTATTCCCTTATAATGGCATTTCCCGACCAAATGTAAAGATGTAATATGGATTAAAATGTTCTATAAGTGTGCTGTGTGTTTTTCCGTGTTGTCTTAGAAACAGATTTCGAGTTACTAAATGTTTTTTTTGAAAATATCAAGCAGAGGTATTTTGTGTTTGGCTACTTATTCACGTTTTCAAAGAATGGTGGATACTGCACTGCATGAAGGAGCTGAAGGAGGCAAGTTGCACAAAGTGTTTGGGACGAATGACTCTTGAAAGCTATGATGAGTCCCTTATCATACCAAAGAAAGAAAAAGATAGGAAATTATAATAATGATGATGAAGGAGAAGAAGAAGACGAAGGAGAAGAAGAAAGAACAGTAGGAGGAGAAGAACAAAATTAAATCCTTTGAAGAATCATTACGTGCAAATTTTCATGATACAGTATCATTCTTCGGCTGACAGAGAGAAAAAACACATAACGAAGAACAAAAGAGAAAGAATAAACAAAAATAAAAAACATAAGCCAAGTTAACAAACAGAGAAAATAAGTGAGATAAAAAGAGAAAGAGAGATATGGAGAACAAAAAATCATACCCTTTCCTGAAGCTTAGACACAGACGCGTTGGCACCGCGTTGGCACACACAGACACACACACACCGTTGGCACACACAGACACCGGTCGAGTTCCTACGTTGAAGGTGAATAGACTCGTGTTTTATTCATTGCATCTGTTAATACGTTTCTTTGTTGTTGTTATTAGTAATTTCTTTTTCACTTTCTGTTTTTTGTAACATAAAGTGGAAACACTTGGTGTACCACACAACTTCGCGTAATGTGTGTTTGATAACCTCACTTTTCTCCTTAGGAAAGACGCACTAAAACAGAATCAGCGACTGCGGTTCCAATATCGCGTCCACCCCCCCCCCAAAAAAAAAAAAAAAAAACCCCGCTATCAGACGTCGTGAAATACTGCCCTCCTCCAAAAAAAAAAAAAAAAAAAAAAAAAAAAAAAAAAATTGTCCCCCTCTGAAGCGAGTGGTTGCGGATACGAAAACGTGCCCAGAACAAATCTGTATGAGTCGCGTGAGTGGTGTGAGTCATTCCCGACTGTTCCTCAAGTCAAGGCCGAGTTTGGGGTCTTTGGGCAAGTGCCATGGAGAGTGATAGTGTGGTGGAGGAGGAGGAGGCAGGAGGGGGAGGAGGAGAAGGAGGAGGGGTAAAGGAGATAGAGAGGAAGGGGACAGTGGAAAGGAGAGGGAGAGAAGGAA
>NC_091549.1:54685950-54688450 GCF_042767895.1 Penaeus vannamei
TAGGTGAAGTGATAATGCTACTAAGAATTGTATTTATAAGAAAAATTTTCTTTGTATATAATTTCAAAATATTGTACATAAAATGCCACCTCTAATCATATAACGATATTACAGGATAATGTTTTATCTGAGACCAGTGATTGATACAACCAGAGCAAGCAATAACTGATCTAAAAACCAAGGATAAAATACACAAATGTATATTCAGCATAGCTCTATTAACAAAGATCTATCATATCCTCGCCTCAGCTGCTATGGTTTGCAAATCCTTACCACGTTTGTGCAATTGTCTCAGCACGTCTTTTCGCCCTAAATCTTAAAGGCGAAAGTTCTCCTGAATCAACACTATCGGTCTTGTTTGGAAGCAAGTTTCCCTCAACACAGACAAACGTGCAAAGAATTCCAGTGCAAGGAATTATTTGCTCGACGATCAATCTCTTTGCTTAAAAAGTTACTGTCCTTATTATTAAAAGATAATACTAATTATTATTATTATTAAAAGTTATTGTCCAAAAAGCAAGATAATTCATATAGCCAGGAGCTGATTGCAGAAAATTGCTTAAACTACATGATTCTATCTCGAAAAAAAAAAATAAATGACATAAAAGCAGGATGTAATTAAAATTTGTTTGTTTTGTCAAGATGTCTAATACCCCAAAAAATATTAAACTCCATGATGAGAACTTCAAGAGCCTCACAAAATTTATCATGTTAAGGTCATTGTTTTTTTTTTTTTTTTTTGGGGGGGGGGGTCCTTCCAAGTCAATGCCCAGCGACTGAACTTAGAAAAGACTTAAAATTAAAACAAGACGCAATATGTTGCCTGAGCTCGCTTTCAAATATACGATGCTTTATATATGGTAATCGTGTTGAGAACCTGTTTGCTTTTTCACTCTTTTTTGTTAAAAAAAATACAAAATGCTAACAAAGCTGAACGTACACAGACCATGATGACATGCAGAGGAAAATCGACCAAACCTGAATTCAAATTTGGGTTTCGTTGGTCTTGCAATAGGTCATGCCATAGCATATTTCTCCTCCGAGGTCATCATGTTCTCAGACGGACTTTCTTGTCTCAGATCTGACTAGATGGGGAGAACTTTCTCTCTGTCTGTCTGTCTGTCTGTCTGTCTGTCTGTCAGTCTGTCTCTCTGTCTCTCTCTCTGTGTCTTTCTCTCCCTCCCTCCGTCTCTCTCTCTCTCTCCCTCCCTCTCTCTCTCTCTCTCTCTCTCCCTCTCTCTCTCTCTCTCTCTCTCTTTATCTATCTATCTATCCACCTCACACACACATACGCAAACAAACAAACAATCCTGTCCGTGATCGCCGTAATTAATGCCTTTGTTTTTACTTTGCGGAGAGCGCCGAGGTCACGTCCGGAGCGCGACCTCGCCCCCTCCTGCCTCCCCCACCCCCGACCTCCTCCCCCCTGGCCTCCCCCCTGCCCTCCCTCCTCCCTGCCTCCCCCCCTCGGCCCTCGCCCCTGCCTCCCCCCTCCGCCTTCCCCCCAGGCCTCCTCCCCCGCCCTCCTCCCCCCCCTCCTCCCCCGGCCTCCCCCCCCGCCCTCCTCCCGGACTCTGAGTAATGGTCATCTCCCTCCCGTCGGGCGAGGCGCCGCTCCTCGAGGTGGCCGCTCAAGGGACCCTTAATGGAGCCCCACTTAAGCGCTGCTCTCGGGCGGATCCGGACCCATTTGTCTGGAGGAATTTCGACCGCGGTGTACCTTCTGAGGGAGGGGGTGGGGGAGGGGGGTGGGTTGGGGGTGGGGGTAGGGCGGAAGGGGGTGGAGGTAGGGGAGAGGGTTGTTGGTGGGGAGAGAGGGGTAGGGGTGGAGGTAGGGGTGAGGGGGTGAGGTAGGGGGAGAGTTGTTGGTGGGGGAGAGGGGAGAGGGGTGAAGGTAGGGGGGAGGGTTGTTGGGGGGGAGGGGAAGGGGTGGAGGTAGGGCGGAGGGGGGTGGAGGTAGGGGTGAGGGTTGTTGGTGGAGGTAGGGCGGAAGGGGGTGGAGGTAGAGGGGAGGGCTGCTGGGGTGGAGGGAGGGGGGTAGGGGGTGAGGTAGGGGGGAGGGTTGTTGGTGGGGGGGGAGGGGAAGGGGGTGGAGGTAGGGGGGTAGGGGTGGAGGTAGGGGGGAGGGGAAGGGGTGGAGGTAGGGGGGAGGATTGTTGGTGGGGGAGAGGGGAAGGGGGTGGAGGTAGGGGGAGGGTTGTTGGTAGGGGAGAGTGGAAGGGGTAGAGGTAGGGGGGAGGGTTGTTGGTGGGGGAGAGGGGAAGGGGTGGAGGTAGGGGGGAGGGTTGTTGGTGGGGGAGAGGGGAAGGGGTGGAGGTAGGGGGGAGGGTTGTTGGGGGGGGGAGGGAGAGGGGTGGAGGTAGGGGGGGAGGGTTGTTGGTAGGGGAGAGGGGAAGGGGTGGAGGTAGGGGGAGGGTTGTTGGTGGGAAAGGGAGAGGGGTGGAGGTAGGGGGGAGGGTTGTGGTAGGGGGGAGGGCTGCTGGGGGGGTGAAGGTAGAGG
>NC_091549.1:54700950-54705950 GCF_042767895.1 Penaeus vannamei
ACTGAGGGCGTGGGAAGAGACTGGGTGTGCAATCTTTTCTTTTTTCTTTTTTTTAAATCTTTTTTTCTTGTCTTTCTGTTTTCCTATTTCTCGATCTTGAATATAACAATAGTCTATAAAGTATGGATGATAATAAAGACAGGTTAATATATACTCATACATTTACATACATATTGCACTCGTATGTGTGTATGTGTGTGTGTACTTACGTATGTATTTTTGCATGTACTGGTATGCATATATTTGCATGGGCGTTAAAGTTTTTATTTAAATTTAGTAACTTTCGTTTCAGTGATTCATTATTATGCATTTATATAATTTTGCCTTATCTGCTAAGTCCCTACAAAAGATTTCCTCTCGTAGTTGCATCAGAAGAATGACTTTTTATTCATTATGTTCCTAATACGACTGTACCTTCATGAGGGTCATTTTCAAGTGCCTCTGACTAATCAAAACCGCAAGTTGTGAAGTTGTGTAATTATCATCAGTGTTGTAATAAATACATTGATTGTACATATCGGCATAAAAAAGTATTATCTGAATTAATTGGAATTTGAATATTGTGAAGTTAATTTTATGTCCTCGGTTATCTCTGTCTCTGTTTGTTTGTTTCTCTGTCTGTCTGTCTGTCTCTTTCTTTCTTTCTTTCCTTCTCTCTCTCTCTCTCTCTCTCTCTCTCTCTCTCTCTCTCTCTCTCTGTCGGCCCCCTCTCTTTCTTTCTTTCTTTCTTTCTTTCTTCTTTCTCTTCTCTCTCTCTCTCTCTCTCTCTCTCTCTCTCTCTCTCTCTCTCTCTCTCTCTCTCTCTCTCTCTCTCTCTCTCTCTCTCTCTCTCTCTCTTTCTCTCCCTCTCTCTCCTCTCTCTTTGTCTCTGTCTGTATCTCTCTCTCTTCCTCTCTCTCTCTCTCTTCTCTCTCTCTCTCTCTCTCTCTCTCTCTCTCTCTCTCTCTCTCTCTCTCTCTCTCTCTCTCTCTCTCTCTCTCTCTCTCTTCCTCTCTCTCTCTCTCTCTCTCTCCTCTCTCTCCCTCTCCTCTCTCCCTCCTTCCCTCCTCCTCCCTTCTTCTCCTCCTAGCGGTTCTTCTTTCTTCTTTCTTCTTCTTCTTTCTTCTTCTTCTTCTTCTTCTTCTTTTCTTCTTCTTTCTTTCTTCTTCTTCTCTTCTTTCTTCTTTCTCTTCTTCGTCTTTCTTCCTTCTCTTTCCCTCCTTTCCTTCTCTCCCTCTCTCTCTCGTTTTAGTAAGTAAAAATATTCCTTTTATTAATATATAGACAAAATCAATGACTGCGGGGGACACACACATCTTAGGCTTATTGATATTAAAAAACAAAAACAAAAACAAAAACAAAAACAAACAAAAACAAGTGAAGGCGGAGAGAGGGAGAGAAATATATAATCACGAAAACTACCACATGAAAAATATTTTTCTTCGCTTTGAAACGGTAACACTACACTTTTATATACATCTGTGCGCACAAAGCATGTAAGCCTACGTTAAAAACAACGATGAAAGCTTAAATGTGAATGGATTACGTAACAGAGTGTATGTGATTAGAGGATTTCGATTCGTATGTAACTCAACTACATATCTTACATTGCACAGTTTTTCGTAATCTCAGCTCTTGCATACTCGCATTTCGTTCCAGTTGATAAAAGTTCCCAGCATATTCAGAGTATCATTCAACTGCATATATATTGCTTTGCACAGATTCTCATTGTCATATTTTTTTCCATACTCGCGTTTCGTCGAGCTGATAAACGCTCCCACCATATTTAGATTATCCTTCATATCGCAATAACACTTTTAAATAAATAATTAAATAAGACACAGCAGCATTCGCACGCAATGCATTGTACTTGTGAGAAAACCAAGAGAAATCTTTTTCCCTTGAACGAAAAGTTGAGCTTCGTCCTCAGATGACCCGAATTCCCGACACCCGAGGATTGGAAATAAAAGTAAAGAATAGTTTTCTCTAAGGTTGCGAGAGATAGATAGATAGGTAGATAGATAGATAGATAGATAGATAGATAGATAGATAGATAGATAGATAGATAGATAGATAGATAGATAGATAGATAGATAGATAGATAGACAGAGAGAGAGAGTGAAAGAGAGAGAGAGAGAGAGATTGAGAGAGCGAGAGAGTGAGTGAGTGAGAGTGAACGAGAGAGAGAGAGAGAGAACGAGAGAGAGAGAGAGAGAGAGATAGAGATAGAGATAGAGATAGAGATAGAGATAGAGATAGAGATAGAGAGAGAGAGAGAGAAAGAGAGAGAGAGAGCATGAGATACTTGAAATGAAAGCTTTATATAAATGTGCTATTCGAGTTATATTAATGATATATACATCTTAAGATATATATAGAAATAAAAAGAAAATTCTATATGAATTTAGAAAAAAATTACCATTACAGATCAGGTGTTTTACGCTCATTACACGATTTTTTTTTTGTTTTAATCCGTAGCAAGTTGATGAACACATACTCAGATAAACACATACAAGGAGGAAGAACGAGGAAGGAAGGAGGAGGGAAAGGAGGAAGGGAAGCAAGGAGGAGGAAGGAGAAAGACGGGAAAAGAGGAAAAGAAGAAAGGAGGAAGAAGAAGAATAGCGGGAAAGGAGGAATAGAAGAAAGAAGGGAAAAGAAGAAAGAAGGGTCAAAAGACTATGAGAAATAGGAATGAGTGGAAGAAGACAGGGAAGAATGAAGAAAGGGAGGAAGAATGAAGAAAAACACGAAGAGAGGGAAGAAAGAGGAAGAAAAAACAATAAGAAAGGGAAGAAAGGGAGGAAGGAGGAAGAAGAGATCACGAAGAAAGGGAGGAAAAAGAAAGACAAAAACACGAAGAAAGAGAAGAAAGGGAGGAAGGAAGAAGAAAAAACACGAAGAAAGGGAAGAAAGAGAGAAAGGAAGAAGGGAAGAAAGGGTGGAAGGAGTAAGAAAAAACACGAAAAAAGGGAAGAGAAAGAAAAAAGAGAAACAAGAAAAATACGAAGAAAGGGAAGAAAGGGAGTAAGGAAGAAGAAGAAGAAAAAGAAGAAAAAACTAAACAAAACAATCACGAAGAAAAAAGGCGATTTTCATGCCCAGCTTCCTTCCCGCTTTCACTCCCTCCTGTTTAATCGTGGGCGGCGTGGGCGGCTGATGACGTCTTTTCACTCTCGTCCAATCTGACCAAAGGCTATAAGGAGAAGACATACCTCCTTTAAAGTGTCTTTGAATCTGATAAAATACAAGTAGAAAACAAAATCATGATAAAAATCACGCATAAACTCGTAAGATCACGCAGAAACTCGTAAAATCACGCAGAAACTCGTAAAATCACGCATAAACTCGTAAGATCACGCAGAAACTCGAAAAATCACGCATAAACTCGTAAAATCACGCATAAACTCGTAAAATCACTCAGAAACTCGTAAAATCACGCATAAACTCGTAAAATCACTCAGAAACTCGTAAAATCACGCAGAAACTCGTAAAATCACGCATAAACTCGTAAAATCACGCAGAAACTCGTAAAATCACGCAGAAACTCGTAAAATCACGCAGAGACTCGTAAAATCACGCATAAACTCGTAAAATCACACAGAAACTTGTAAAATCACGCAGAAACTCGTAAAATCACGCAGAAACTCGTAAAATCACGCAGAAACTCGTAAAATCACGCAGAAACTCGTAAAATCACGCAGAAACTCGTAAAATCACGCAGAAACTCGTAAAATCACGCAGAAACTCGTAAAATCACGCAGAAACTCGTAAAATCACGCAGAAACTCGTAAAATCACGCATAAACTCGTAAAATCACACAGAAACTTGTAAAATCACGCAGAAACTCGTAAAATCACGCAGAAACTCGTAAAATCACGCAGAAACTCGTAAAATCACGCAGAAACTCGTAAAATCACGCAGAAACTCGTAAAATCACGCAGAAACTCGTAAAATCACGCAGAAACTCGTAAAATCACGCAGAAACTCGTAAAATCACGCAGAAACTCGTAAAATCACGCAGAAACTCGTAGAACTTCATCAGATAAAAACCCCGACGCCCGGAAATGAAGATCTCCCCGCGTAGGACAGCGCCGCCCATCCCCCCTCGTAACGCACCGCCGCCCACGCCCACCCACGGGAGAGAGAACGGCCGACCCACGCGCCCTCTCTGAAGACAATGAAGAACTAACTTTTGGTCCCGCGATCGGGTCTTTTTATTCCCTTTTTTTTCTCTTCTTTTTAGTTATCGAGAATCTGTCTGACTTGTAATTGAATTCAGTAAGTTAGTTTAGATGTAGATAGAGATTTGAGCTCATTATTCTTCGAGTGGGTATGGGGGTGGGTGGCTGGGTATGGGGGGGGGGTGATCTATCGATCTATTGATGTATCTGTCTGTTTGTCTGTTGGTCTGTTTGTATGGTTATATATGTATATGTATATATATATATATATATATATATATATATATATATATATATATATATATATCCGTCTCTCTGTCTGTTTCTTTTTCTCGCTTTCACTCTCTCTCTCTCTCTCTCTCTCTCTCTCTCTCTCTCTCTCTCTCTCTCTCTCTCTCTCTCTCTTTCTGTATGTCTGTGTGTGTCTCTCTCTCTCTCACCTGCTTTATACTGTCACTATTTCCCTCACTATTCCTTTTATTCATTCTCCTTTATCTCCACATATTTCTTTCTTCATTTTCCCCATCCCTCCTCCTTCTTTTCCTCTCTCCCTCCCTCCTTCCTTCGCATATTCTTTGTCTCCTTTCACCCTCCTCTTTTATTCTTTTCTCTCTATCCCTTCCTCCTTCTTTCTCTACATTTTTTTCAATTTTTATTCCAAATCTTTCCTTTTTCCTCTTCCTTCTTCCCCCCCTACCACTTTCTTTCCTCTCTTCCCTCCTTCCCTCCCTTTTTATTGCTTCCCTCTCTCCCTCTTCTCTTTTACTCTCTCCCTTCCTCTCTCCCTCTTTTCCTTTACTCTCTCCCTTCCTCTCTCCCCTCGTTCATTCCTCCTTC
>NC_091549.1:54708450-54713450 GCF_042767895.1 Penaeus vannamei
CACACGCATGAATTTACACACATCTATTCCGTTCCATCAATTGTAGTGAACGTGTGTGTGTGTGTGTGTGTGTGTATGTGTCTGTACATACATATACACACACACACAAGTCTATTTACAGGCATGTATATGTATACATGGGTGAACGGTCTTTTTTACTTATTTCATTTACATCCAATTAAAAATAAACTATCAATATCCAAACTTTTTTTTTCCTATTTATAATATTCCTGATACAACTCCCACCGCCATGAGGATGATATACAAGCGGCTCTGAAATAATCAAAAATGTAACTTTCATTTACACAAATTATGCATTGCCGATCTCACACAAAGCGACGTCGTGATGCCCTGTAATTATCACGAGAGTTGGAACTGATACGATGTTTTTTTGCGATCGGTTTTGCGAACTGTTTTGCAGGAGTTGGATGTATTTGCTGCGGTTTGATATTTAGGTTTTATGGTCGTCGTTTTCCTAATTTCTCTCTTTATCTGTCTACAAACGCGCACACACATACGCATGCAGACACACAGACACACACGCACACACAAACACAAATACACAGACACACACACACACACACACATACACACACACACAAACACATACACACACACACACACACACACACACACACATACACAAACACACACACACACACACACACACACACATACTTACATGAGTGTGTGTTGCGTGCTTGTTTAGAGGAAGGCGTATTTCTTTAGTGTAAATTTGTTTATATGAAATAGTCAAGTATTTAAAGAAATGTAATATGAACATTATCTTGTTTCTTTAAATCTTTATTCAAGTTTCTAAACATGGTAGAGAGACAAAAGATCACAAAATGAACTAATACAAAAACATCGATTTCTTTCACGGAGGCAAATAAACAAGAAACATAGATATTAAAATAAATTGCTTAAGAGTAATGTTATCTAAATATGCGTGTCTGTAACATAGCGTGTAGAAACGTGGCGTCATTTTGTTATACTCGTTACTTAGCGTTAGTATATGTCGCCTATTAACCATGTTTATCCCTCCCCCCCCCCCAAAAAAAAAAGAAAAAAAGAAAATCCTCATTTGCACTTTTATCCGACTCCCATTAAGAGCACTTAGGGAGAGGCCTGCCCAGGGATTGTGGGGGGCGGGGGGGAAACACACGCATCATCTTACTTAAATTAATAGATACACTTTTTTTTTCGTTTTTCTTTTGTTTTGTTTTATCGTACCGTTTGCTTCGCTTGTTTCCTCTTTCCTTTTTCGTTATATACATCTTATCTTGTGAATAGAAAAACACAATACCGTGTTGATACTATGGTAGAAAAACCCACAATACACAAACTGTTGTCTCACTTTCCTCAATAAATCTAGTTTGTGCATTGTGGGTTTTTCTACCATTCTATCTTGTCTATATACCAGTCACTTAATTTTTCTCTCTTGATCACATGCCATTACATTTTACGCGAGAGTGATCAGTGGATTTCTGAGAAAAAGTTTTCTCTTTCGGTTTATTGAAACGCCGCGATCATGACGAATGAAGAAAAAGCGACAACAAATCTTTATTAATCATGAAACGACTTAAAGACCATTGTTACTACTTCTCTGACCTTCTTTCATCGGATAAAGGTATCATTTATCACCTAACAATTCATCAATCTCGCAATATGTATGTATATATATATATATATATATATATATATATATATATATATATATATATATATATATATATATATATATATATATATATATATATATATATATATATATATATATATATATATATATATATATATATATATACATACATACACACGCATATGCGTCATGAGTTAAGCGGCGTGTTCGTGTCGATGGCATTATCAGCCCATATTCCCGTGTGTGTCTTCCGGGGTTTCCCAGGGTAGTGTTCTGCGGCCTTCACTTGTCACTTTTATACAAGCGATATAAGGCCAGGCATTACTAATGAAATTCCGTCATATGCTGATGATACTTCTCTCTCCGCTGATATTCCTTTTCCGGCAACTAGGCAAATAGTAGCTGACAGCTTCAATGTAGCCCTCTTGATAATCCGAACTTGCTAGGACTTAACTTAAATCCTACTATATCTGAGGAAATGATTGTGAGTCGGTCTAGAACGCTGTTTCCTCAGCCTCCAAGTCTTAATGGAGTTGTGATCACTTCGGTGGATAATCTGATGCTCTTGGGCGTGACTCTTGATTCAAAACTTGCATCTGAATTGCAAATTAGGAATATGGACCAGTAGTTTCGTCTAAGTCAGGGATCATTTGCAAGTCTGAGAGGATTTATGAAGGTGACATTTCTCGTAGATGCTCATTTTCTTTTATTCTGCCTCATTTTGAAGTATTGTTCTCTTGTGGTGTTATGGCCTGCTGAGTCTTACTTAATATTGCTTGATCGTTCCTTTAATTCCATTTAATTTTTCCTGTCTGACTTAGGGTTGGGTATTGGACATTGCAAGGATATTGGGGCTCTTTCCGTCTTATGCAAGATTCTAACCAATAATCTATATCCCCTCCAAAAGTTTTTACCTGATTTTTATCAACTTGCAAGAGTTAATATATGTTCTATGACCCTCAATTGTCTAGCAGTTGATTTAAGTCGATCGTCAACATCTTAGTTTTTTTTTTTTAATGCTTTTTTTTAACTGTCATTTGTAGGCTTTGAAATAGATTGCCTTCAGGAATTGTAATTTCTCCGAATCTTGATAAATTTAAGCGTTCACCATATATTGCTTACCATTTAAAATATCTAAATTATAAAAGCATTCACCTTATATTGCTTACCATAATAGAAATAATAATGATAACAATAACCATTTATATGTATATGTATATATCTATATCTATATCAATACATATATATCTATCAATCTCTCTCTCTCTCTCTCTATCAAATCTATCAATCTATCAGTCTATCAATCTATCTATCTATCTATTTTTATACATTCATTTTATGTAATTCATACCAAAGCATGAGAGCGAGCAGTCGATATAAACGAAAAATGTTTTCACGTCAGGACCGCCTGTTAATACGGGAATATACCTTCAGACAAAGGCGACAGGAACAACCCAGAACACGGGAAGCCACACGGGAACACGGGCTTTGTACACTTTCACATTTGCATAATTCTGCCGGTTTGTTAGTATTGTGCGAGGCCCGACCCAAAGAATATTCGTATACTTGACATGCATAAATTAAGAAATAGATGCATATTTATCAGTCTAGACATGTATATCAACCAGGCAAATAGATAGGTAAATGTATATCTATCATATAGAGACAGATATGCCTTTATTTCTGCGTCTGAGTGCCAAGAATACGGGGAGAGTGCCAAGAATACGGGGAGAGTGCCAAGAATACGGAGAGAGTGCCAAGAATACGGAGAAAGTGCCAAGAATACAGAGAGAGAGTGCCAAAGAATACGGAGAGAGAGTGCCAAGAATACAGAGAGAGAGCCAAGAATACGGAGAGAGAGTGCCAAGAATACGGAGAGAGAGTGCCAAGAATACGGAGAGAGAGTACCAAGAATACGGAGAGAGAGTGCCAAGAATACGGAGAGAGAGTGCCAAGAATACGGAGAGAGTACCAAGAATACGGAGAGAGTGCCAAGAATACGGAGAGAGAGAGTTCCAAGAATACGGAGAGAGAGTGCCAAGAATACGGAGAGAGAGTGCCAAGGATACGGAGAGAGTGCCAAGAATACGGAGAGAGAGTGTCAAGAATACGGAGAGAGTGCCAAGAATACGGAGAGAGTGCCAAGAATACGGAGAGAGAGAGTTCCAAGAATACGGAGAGAGAGTGCCAAGAATACGGAGAGAGAGTGCCAAGGATACGGAGAGAGTGCCAAGAATACGGAGAGAGAGTGCCAAGAATACGAGGAGAGTGCCAAGAATACGGAGAGAGTGCCAAGAATACGGAGAGAGAGTGCCAAGAATACGGAGAGAGTGCCAAGAATACGGAGAGAGAGTGCCAAGAATACGGAGAGTGCCAAGAATACGGAGAGAGTGCCAAGAATACGGAGAGAGTGCCAAGGATACGGAGAGAGTGCCAAGAATACGGAGAGAGAGTGCCAAGAATACGGAGAGAGAGTGCCAAGAATGCGGAGAGAGAGTGCCACGAATACGGAGAGAGAGTGCCAAGAATACAAGAATACAGAGATAGAGAGTGCCAAGAATACGGAGAGAGAGTGCCAAGAATACGGAGAGAGAGTGCCAAGAATACGGAGAGAGAGTGCCAAGAATACGGAGAGAGTGCCAAGAATACGGAGAGAGAGTGCCAAGAATACGGAGAGAGAGTGCCAAGAATACGGAGAGAGAGTGCCAAGAATACGGAGAGAGAGTGCCAAGAATACGGAGAGAGAGTGCCAAGAATACGGAGAGAGAGTGCCAAGAATACGGAGAGAGAGTGCCAAGAATACGGAGAGAGTGCCAAGAATACGGAGAGAGAGTGCCAAGAATACGGAGAGAGAGTGCCAAGAATACGGAGAGAGTGCCAAGAATACGGAGAGAGTGCCAAGAATACGGAGAGAGTGCCAAGAATACGGAGAGAGTGCCAAGAATACGGAGAGAGAGTGCCAAGAATACGGAGAGAGAGTGCCAAGAATACGGAGAGAGAGTGCCAAGAATACGGAGAGAGAGTGCCAAGAATACGGAGAGAGAGTGCCAAGAATACGGAGAGAGTGCCAAGAATACGGAGAGAGAGTGCCAAGAATACGGAGAGAGAGTGCCAAGAATACGGAGAGAGAGTGCCAAGAATACGGAGAGAGAGTGCCAAGAATACGGAGAGAGTGCCAATAATACGGAGAGAGAGTGCCAAGAATACGGAGAGAGAGTGCCAAGAATACGGAGAGAGAGTGCCAAGAATACGGAGAGAGAGTGCCACGAATACGGAGAGAGAGTGCCAAGAATACGGAGAGAGAGTGCCAAGAATACGGAGAGAGAGTTCCAAGAATACAAGAATACAGAGAGAGAGA
>NC_091549.1:54718425-54720925 GCF_042767895.1 Penaeus vannamei
ATATATATTATATATATATATATATATATATATATATATATATATATATATATATATATATATATATATATATATATATATATATATATATATATCTGTGCGTGTGTGTGTGTGTGTGTGTGTGTGTGTGTGTGGCCGCAAGTACACACACACACATATATATATAGGTATATGTATATATGCATATATTGGCTTCTAAACATTTGTATTACTATTACACGCACAATTCTCTTTTATTGTACATTTTTCATTAGCTGTTTATTTATCACAAAATCATTCTCTAAAATGCTTCAGCTATCATAAACTCGTCTCTAAAACAGACTGAATGATGTTACCTAAAGGTGGAAGGATTAAAAGCTATTTTGGAGAAAAATCGTGGATCATTTTGTGAATCAGGAAGCATCATAGTTGCAATTGTGATGTACTTCTAGCCAACTTAATTTGTTTATGTGTTCTCTTACGTTGATAAGATATTTTCCATTCTCTCGCCCTGGCTATCATTCCCATCTCTTTATCAAATACATCGGGGAATAAAATCGAGCAAAGTGAATCCCAGTTTTGATTTAGTTGTTTTTCCTCCAGTTGAGCCACAAAGGGGAAGGATCTGGGAGAAAAGGCCGAGAGAATCCATGCCAAGGGTCTCGAAGTTTATATTTTTCTTCTCCCTCTCTTTCTCTCTTCCCCTCTTTTTCGCCTTTGCGTTTGTTATTTCATTATCTCCTCCTCCTTTACCCCTTTTTTATTTATCAGAAACGCCCTAAGCCTCCTTTCTAAATTTTTCAAGAAACAAACCAAACATGTCCACGCTTATCGACATACCCCACCTCCTCTTTTTCTCCTTACATATCCCCCTCCAATTCTTACATATCCCTCTTTCCTTCCCTCCTTCTTCAGCCAGATCTTCCCCTTACTACTCACTCAAGAAAGAGGTTCACAAAGACTTCCCTTAATTCCCTAACCTGCTAACCAACCCTCCAAGCAGAATGTGAGTGGATTACGTCTTTCTCCTGGGAATTAAGGATTTGTGGTTCCTCCGGCCAACCTTTCTGCAAGGGGGCTCGGCGCTCACTCTGGCGAAAACAAGGAATAGTTCGGGTTGAGGGATAGATAGATAGAAAAAAATAGATAGGTAGAGAGAAGATGGACTTCGGGTTGAGAGATAGATAAAAAAATAATGGATAGGTAAAGGGAAGATGGACAGCTAGGGTTGAGAGATAGATAGATAGAAAAATAGGTTGAGGGATAGATAGATAGAAAAAATAGATAGGTAGAGGGAAGATAGACAGCTAGGGTTGAGAGATAGATAGATGGAAAAAATAGATAGGTAGAGGGAAAATAGACGTAGCTAGGGTTGAGAGATAGATAGATAGAAAAATAGATAGGTAGACGGAAGATAAACTTAGCATTAGTTGAGAGATAGATAGATAGAAGAAGTAGATAGGTAGATGGAAGATGGACAGCTAGGGTTGAGAGATAGATGGAAAAAATAAATAGGTAGAGGGAAGATAGACAGAAAAAATAGATAGGTAGAGGGAAGATAGATAGAAAAAATAGATAGGTAGAGGGAAGATAGACAGCTAGGGTTGAGAGATAGATAGATGGAAAAAATAGATAGGTAGAGGGAAAATAGACGTAGCTAGGGTTGAGAGATGAATAGATAGAAAAATAGATAGGTAGACGGAAGATAAACTTAGCATGAGTTGAGAGATAGATAGATAGAAAAAGTAGATAGGTAGATGGAAGATGGACAGCTAGGGTTGAGAGATAGATGGAAAAAATAGATAGGTAGAGGGAAGATAGACGTAGCTAGGGTTGAGAGATAGATAGACAGAAAAATAGATAGAGGTAAGATAGGCAAAGAGAGAGACAGATAGAAATAAACAGAAACTAAACTGTAGTTACTGAACATATAGAAAGAACTGCATTTAAAGTATGGGAAATTAGTGTTGTAGGAAGTCATGTGACATATACCAGCACCGTCAGCAGATAAAGGCAGATAAAAACTACACATGTGACATACAAAATAGGTAACAATTTTAGATGAATTTGAGATAGGTAACAATAGATGAATTAATATATATGAATTAATGAATAGTAACAATATAGGTAACAATTTTAGATGAATTTTAGATCGGTAACAATTTTAGAATTTTAGATAGTTAACAATTTTAGATGAATTTTAGATAGGTAACAATAGATGAATTAATATATATGAATTAATGAATAGTAACAATATAGGTAACAATTTTAGATGAATTTGAGATAGGTAACAATAGATGAATCAATATATATGAATCAATGAATAGTAACAATATAGGTAACAATTTTAGATGAATTTGAGATAGGTAACAATAGATGAATTAATATATATGAATTAATGAATAGTAACAATATAGGTAACAATTTTAGATGAATTTGAGATAGGTAACAATAGATGAATTAATATATATAAATTAATGAATAGTAACAATATAGGTAACAATTTTAGATGAATTTGAGA
>NC_091549.1:54728425-54733425 GCF_042767895.1 Penaeus vannamei
TAGAGAAAAAAATATTGTTTAACCGAATCTTTCTTTCTATCTATCTGTATCTATTTATCTATCTGTCTGAATCTTTCTGTTTATCTCTCTTTATATATCTATTTATCTATCTGTACCTGTATCTATCTATCTATCTGTATCTATCCATATATCTGTCTGAATCTTTCTATCTGTATCTATCCATTTATCTATCTATCTGAATTTTTCTGTCTCTCTCTCTCTCTATCCTCTTCTCTTCTCTCTTCCTTTTCTTCTGTCTCTCTCTATCTTTTTTGTTCTCTCTTTCTCTCTCTAATATTTGTATCTAAAAAATAAATATTTATCTGTCTATCTTTTTCTGTATATGTCTATTATAATGTATATATTATTATATATAATATATATATTATCATATAATTTATATATATATTATCGTACAGACATGCACCCCACACACCACACACACACACACAACACAACACACAAACACAAACACACACACACACACACACACACACACACACACACCCTATATATGTATATATATATATATATATATATATATATATATATACATATATATATATCATATATTATATATTATATATATAATATATTATATATATTATATATATATATATATATATGATAGATAATATAGATATAGATACACACACACACACACACACACACACACACACACACACATATATATACTATATATATATATATATATATTATATATATATATATATAATATATATATATATATATATATATATATATATATATATATATATATATATATATATATATATATATATATATATATATAATATAACACAACAGATATATATATATATATATATATATATATATATATATATATATATATATATATATATATATATGTATATATATATATATATATATATATATATATATATATATATATATATATAAAAGATATGGTAATGAAATGCATCATCATATAAGCAAATCGATACAGAAATACAGATCCGAAATATATGAATAGTGCATCAATTGTTAACGAAAGATAATAAATGGCATTTGAGAAAATTCAAGAAAAGAAATAGACGTAAATACTGAAAAGAAAGAAAATAAAAAATAGAAAGAAAACTAAACAAAAAACACCAAACATTCACAAACTCAAACGAGAAAGGTTTAATTGCCTCCTAATCATCTGTATTTCATTTTATTATTATCCCATTAAGTGTGGCTTGCGGATAATTAGCATAGGGGGATAAGGGGAGCGAAGGGATATCCGCCCCTTAATAGGATGAGGGTTTTATGGAAATCCTGGCGGTGTTGCAGGGTATGGAAATGGTGGGAGAGTCGTAGGTATGGGAGTGGAAATACCATAGGTACTGAGATGATGGTAGGAAAATGTTTATGGTAATTCATAGTGAAATCGTCATGGTAGTTTTGCTGTTTTGTTTTGACCTTTGGTATTATTAGCAAGGGATGAGTTTTAATAATGGTAGGATTGGTAACGATGATCATGATAACAGGATTAGTAATAATAGTAATGATAATGACGTAGAAAAAGTATCCGTGAGAATGAATAACTTCAAAGTGCAAGAGGAAATATTTACGTTTCGATTATATATCTTCATCAGAATTACTACTTTATTGACGACATCCAACAACCTGTCTCGGTATTTCATTTTCTCTTCCACTTGTCTTTCTTCCCATCAACACCGTCTTCTCAAAGCCATTTTGTCATTATATGTCCGAGGAACCTTAACTGCATTGCCGAAATTACAAAACGTATATACAGTATATCACATATAAGTTACAGAATGACCTGACGACCTTGACCTGTCGCTTGTTCCCCGCATATTTTTTTGCTGTGACCTTGGATAATTTGAAGCTGCCTGATGCGGTGTTTACATTCTCCTCCTTCGCGATGTATGCAGCTTTCATTATCATTATTTTTTAATGCATTCCTCCATGGACTTCTTCTGCCTCCTTCTCGTTCGGTGGATGTCCCTCTTCATCTGCATGTCCCACCATGGCGTTGGAAGTTCTGTGGTGCCGGATGTGTGCTCGGTATTCGCTGATCCGGATGCTGAAACCACGTCCCGTTTCACTATACACATCATCGTATTTGTTTCAGGGTATGCGGTATAAAGCGTTGTCGGAGTTGTTTACCAGGGTCTTTCTGTAATGTATTATATTACACACTTTTCAACGGATGTGCTGGCGATTCTTTCTTTCCTGCGCTGCCAAAATACCTCCCGATCGCCTTGGAAACATTACGTAATGGTAATCCGAAGAAATCTGAAGCGGGTGCGGGGTCTGAGCTTCGCAAGTTCTCCGTCTTCTGCCTGGGGTTCAGAAAGAAGCTTCTGGGATAGAGTTCCGTTTCGTTGATGAATTGGTTACATAGGCAACCTCTGCCCCAAGGAATTCAGGACTGCAAATCCCCCAGCGCTCCGAGGGAAGAAGCAATTACAGCCCCAGATTGCGTTTTATTACTGCGGGCGGTGTAATGAGATCATGAGCGGGAATCGTCTTTAGTTGTTGGCTTTCCGTGTACGAAAGAAACGCGGGCCGCCTTCCTCCCGACGTGTCCGGGAAAGGTAGTTTCAGATCCTCTTCCTCATCTACTGGATTCTCTCGTGGACGGAGCTGATCTGCGTCACCGTACGACGTAAAAACGAGATTCTGGCGCGGATGACCCCCCTTTCCCCGCCTCCTCCTCCTCCCCCCTTTCCTCCTCCTCCCCCTCCTCTCCTTCCCCCCTCCTCCTCCTCCTCCCCTTCCCCCTCCCCCCTCCTCCTCCTCCTCCCCCTCCCTCCCCCCCCCTCTACACAACGAAGCCAAGAAGAATACTCGTCAATTAAGCTTCTGCAGCGACCCCTCAGCAGTCGCTATGAAGAGGCAGACCAGGACAGCGTCCAAGGAGGAGCTCAAAGCAAGACCGCTGATCTGTTAATATTTTCCGTACAAACTCGAAGTATCCGAGGAGCGAATTCCACATTTAAAAAAAATAATGACGAACATGATAATAATAGCAGTGATAAAAACATTAAAGATAATGATAATGACAATAATGGTGATGACAAGGATACGTATATTAGTATGATAATGATTAATACAATAAAGATAACTGTAATAAGAGCCGGATCCACAGAAGCTGGGTCGCTATTGCAAGGATTGCGAGAGTGGAAACCAGCGGATACTTTCTCAATTGCAATTAGGAAGGAGCAGATCATCTGAGATCAGGGCGATGGGCGAGTGTTGCTCACTTGGCTCAATTATGGCGTTTCTTCTTTCTCTTTTTAGGATCTTTTCTTATACGTGTATTGATTCACACGCAAACACACACACACACGCACGCACACACACATACACATGCACACACGCACATACACACACACAAACCACAAACACACGCACCACACACACACACACACACACCACACACACACACACACACACACACACATACACACACACACACACACACACACACACACACAACACACACACACACACACACATATATATATATAATATATTTATAAATATATATAATATAATAATTTTTTTTTCCAAAATGGTTGCATGAGGAAAAAGGGCACCCTCTCACTCTTCCCCACTGCAACCATCCTCTCCTGTTTTATCATATATTCGGGATTTCATGTCCGTGTCATGTTCCTTGTCCCTTCGAAATGACTCCTTTAAGATCCACCCTTAATGACCTTGATTTAATTACAGGGCCGGTGATCTTCTGTTGCTGTGGCTGACGGTCTGTTTACAAAGGGAGAGGGTAACGTTTGTTTCTCTTTTGATGTTTAATTTGGCTTTTATCGGTGTTTGATTGTGGGTGTTTGATGTAATTTGGGATTGTGGGATTTCCTTTTATATATGTATAAACTTTTGGTGACGTATTTTTGATTCTCTTCTTTATTTTACGATTTTATAAACTTTTCTTCATTATTATTCGCTTTCACAAATTGTGTATATTGCCAGTCATGTAAATTATATCGGCTGAGCAGCTGTTGAAGAATATTGATAACTTTAATGAATTTATAAATTGAAACTGTTGGTAGATTCCAATAAAGAATTTCAATTTAAAAAATGAGGTTAATAATTTCATGCGGGTTAGAAAACTAGAAAAGAAATATAGGAATTTTATGAAGAAAAACAACAGCAAGATGATTAATTTCTTTTTTACGAGTTGAGTTCAAAGAAAACTTTTTTTTTTACGGTCTTGCAGGATCTCTAAAGCCATTCATAATTGGCCGCTATTAAATATAGCAAAGGCAGGTAATTCGTCTTTTTATCATCGGTCGTTTTGTTCTTCAAACGGCGGTGTAGACGGAGTGCAACGGCGCTGGGGATTAGCTGGAGCTTCGGCCCAAATTGCGGGAAGAGAAGATTGCAAGAATCCAACGCACAAACACACACACGCAGACGTACACATAAATAAATAAATAAATAAACAAATAAATAAATAATAATGATAATAATAATATATATACATATATATATATACATACTATATATATATATATTATATATATATTATATATATATATATATATATATATATATATATATATATATATATATATACATACTATATATATTTATTATATATATATTTATGTATCTATATATAACATATATATATATAAATATATCTATGTATATATATAATGATATAATATATATATATGTATATATATATATATATATATATATATATATATATATATATATATATATATATATATATATATATATATATCACAAACACACACACATAAAACATATACACATATACACTCGCACATACATGCCTCCTAATAAGGAAACCAGTGCCGTAAAGTCACAACAAGAAGACGAGATAAAGGAGACGAGAGAAGAGAGAAGCGAAGAGAAAGTGCCATTCCGAATACGCCATTACTCTCGAACGCACAAAGACACATAACATAACAAAGAACATAACAAAGACAGAAGGACGAAATCTTACCAGACGCAGACAC
>NC_091549.1:54745188-54750188 GCF_042767895.1 Penaeus vannamei
CCATCATCATCACCGTCACCACCATCATCATCACCGTCACCACCACCATCATCATCATCACCGTCACCACCACTATCACTATCATCACCGTCACCACCACCAACATCATCATCACCGTCACCACCACCACCATCACCATCATCACCGTCACCACCACCACCATCGTCATCATCACCGTCACCACCACCACCATCGTCATCACCGTCACCACCACCACCACCATTATCACCGTCACCACCACCACCACCATTATCACCGTCACCACCACCACCATCATCATCACCGTCACCACCATCATCATCATCATCACCGTCACCACCACCACCATCATCATCACCGTCACCACCACCACCATCATCATCACCGTCACCACCACCACCATCATCATCACCGTCACCACCACCACCATCATCATCACCGTCACCACCACCACCATCATCATCATCACCGTCACCACCACCATCATCATCATCATCACGTCACCACCACCACCATCATCATCATCACCGTCACCACCACCACCATCATCACCACCGTCACCACCACCACCATCATCATCATCACCGTCACCACCACCATCATCATCATCATCACGTCACCACCACCATCATCATCATCATTATCATCACCGTCACCACCACCACCATCATCATCATCATCATCGTCACCACCACCATCATCATCACCGTCACCACCACCATCATCATCACCGTTACCACCACCATCACTATCATCACGTCACCACCACCACCATCATCATCATCACCGTCACCACCACCATCATCATCATCACCGTCACCACCACCATCATCATCATCACCGTCACCACCACCATCATCATCATCATCACCGTCACCACCACCACCATCATCATCATCACCGTCACCACCACCATCATCATCATCACGTCACCACCACCATCATCATCATCATCACTATCACCACCACCAACATCGTCACCGTCACCGTCACCACCACCACCATCGTCATCATCACCATCACCACCACCATCATCATCATCACCGTCACCACCACCATTATCATCATCACCGTCACCACCACTATCACTATCATCACTATCATCACCACCACCATCATCATCATCACCGTCACCACCACTATCACTATCATCACCACCACCATCATCATCACCACCACCGCCACCATCACCATCGTCACCGTCACCACCACCACCATCGTCATCATCATCACCACCACCGCCACCATCACCATCGCTAACATCATCATCACCGTCACCACCACCACCACCATTATCACCATCACCACCACCACCATCATCATCACCGTCACCACCACCATCATCATCATCATCACCGTCACCACCACCACCATCGTCATCATCACCGTCACCACCACCACCACCATCAACATCATCACCGTCACCACCACCATCATCATCATCACCGTCACCACCACTGTCACTATCATCACCGTCACCACCACCATCATCATCATCACCGTCACAACCACCATCATCATCATCACCGTCACCACCACTATCACTATCATCATCACCGTCACCACCATCATCGTCATCATCACCGTCACCACCACCATTATCATCATCACCGTCACCACCACTATCACTATCATCACCACCACCACCACCATCATCATCATCACCGTCACCACCACTATCATCATCATCACCGTCACCACCACCACCATCATCATCACCATCACCACCACCATCATCATTATCATCACCATCACCACCATCATCATTATCACCACCACTACCATCACCATGATCATTATCACCATCACCACCACTACCATCATCATCACCATCACCACCACCATCATCATCATCATCATCACCACCACTATCACTATCACCACTATCATCACTACCATCACCATCACCATCACTATCATCACCGTCACCACCACCATTATCCTCATCACCGTCACCAGCACCACCGCCACCACCACTATCACTATCATCACTATCATCACCACCACCATCATCATCATCACCGTCACCACCACTATCACTATCATCACCACCACCATCATCATCATCACCGTCACCACCACTATCACTATCATCACTACCATCACCACCACCATCATCATCGTCACCACTACACCACCACAATCACCACCACCATCATCATCGTCACCATCACCACCACCGTCATCACCATCACTCGCACCACCACCACCCTCATCATCGTCACCATCACCACCACCGTCATCACCATCACTCGCACCACCACCACCCTCATCATCACCGTCACCACCACCATCATCATCATCACCATCATCATCATCACCGTCACCAACCACCATCATCATCACCGTCACCACCACCATCATCATCACCGTCACCACCACCATCATCATCATCACCGTCACCACCACCACCATCATCATCACCGTCACCACCACCATCATCATCATCACCGTCACCACCACCAACACTATCACCACCATCACCACCACCAATCGAGTCCCTGGCGTGTACAATAGCCATACAGGTGCCGGACCCATTTCATTAATCCCAAAGGACCACTAATACCGAGGTCTGGGATAAGGAATGAAAACAATAAATTTCGACCCTATGTCAGAGTGGATTAAGACTTATAAATGGGGGAGAGCTTGCCATCGTGAGGAGGAGGAAATGGAGTCGTGTTCCCGAAGCTAAAAATGGAACGAACTCGGCAAGTAAAATGAACGTTTTTACAAGGTTTTACAAGCCAGAAAAGCGGCACTTGGGAGACATGGCGATTCAGAGGTACATAAGCCTTGTGTTTCCTTCGTCGGTCAGCTCTACCTGCCTCAGTGTTCTATTTTACGCATCCTATCAAAATTCCCTTCACAAAAGCGCAAAACAAACTGAAATGATACGAATACAGCAAAACCAAACGAGACCCACAGAACCACACGTTTGAACACAGACACGCTCGCACTTGCATCCAGAACCTTTCTCGTGCTATGCTAATCTTACCAAACGGCATAGACTTCAAGGCATGAAATTAAGAAAGAGTTAGAACATGCGGTTCCTCGAAGCTGTCTTTGGCCGGTGGCAGCTCTAGATCACCTGACCGGGCTTATGCAAATTAGCGGGACTATCAATACGCACGGAAGCTTATGACTCCTTCGTAAAAAGGTTATTTTAAATATAATTCTTCTGCAATTTAGGATTTAAGGCGGAACTTGGCAGTCGCATATTATTGTTTTTCGTGAAATAAAACGTGTGGTCAAGTTTCCAGGTTGGATTTAGCAGTAAATAAATAGCTAACTGTATACATCACACACTCGTTAAATCATTGTCATAAAACTAGATAATCAATGAATTGTCTTTGATTTTCCCTTGTTGCGACCTCTGGTGCAGATATGCTATCATGCTTTATTTTCTGTTCATTTTAAAACGCTATTATTTTTATTAATCTGTCATTGCAAATCAATAACCATAGATAACGTTGTGTTCTAGTAAGCTTTGTTCACATCTGTTCGTAAGGAAGGCACCAGTATGTGACTGAATATAGTATTACTTCGAGCAACGCATTTAAAAAGCTTGACATTATTTCTTTTCCAATTTTCCTCTCATAAATCAGGCATTCACGTGTAAGTTCTTGTGATAATATTTTTCGAAAAAATACAAGCTACTTTAGCCATCAAACTCAGCCTCAGGACACAGTTGCTATCATATACCTACCACCTTTTCGTAAGCTCATACAACTTACAAACATGTTAATAAAAAAAAAAAAAAAAAAAAAAAATGTACGTAAAAAAGAAAATAGCTTAGTAAAGAGAGTGTAGGAAAATACAAGGACAACTATCGACCATTAGTGATATGGCAGACACACACGTATGTATGTATGGGTGATTATGAGCGCACGTATTTACATATTCATGGCACATAATTGGTATCTCAAAAAAATCTTTCATGTACTGTTCATTTAGGAAATTCCTATAAAAAGTTATGTTTTTTATTGTCATAAAGAATAATTCTAGCGGGGACAAGCTGTTTGCTTTTACTTGATATATAAGAGTAAGTGTGAGAAGCTTTGAATAGTCAATCACTCTTTCTTTTTTTTTCTCTCTCTCTCCCCCTCTCTCTCTTACTCTCTATCTCCCTTTTACTCTCTATCTCTCTTTTACTCTCTATCTCCCTCTTACTCTCTATCTCTCTTTTACTCTATATCTCCCTCTTACTCTCTCTCTCTTACTCTCTATCTACCTCTTACTCTCTCTCTCTCTCTCTCTCTCTCTCTCTCTCTCTCTCTCTCTCTATCTATCTATCTATCTATCTATCTATCTATCTATCTATCTATCTATCTATCTATCTATCTATCTATCTATCTATCTATCTATCTATCTATCTATCTATCTATATATATATATATATATATATATATATATATATATATATATATATATATATATATATATATTATACACACACACACGCACACACACACACACACACACATATGTATGTATGTATATATACATAGGAACATATACGTACCTATGAAATACACGCACGAGAAAATTGTTATGTAAACAAAAAGAAAAAAGGAGGAATGTATGGAAAAACATCGCCAGCCCTTCCTTTCGGCCTCGCGTGAGTCTCTTGGCCAGTTGTCGTGCGCCGGCTGAGGCAAGCAGACGCTCTTTTGTACAGGTGGGTATTTTGAGCGAAATCACAATGAATATATGTATATGTATATACATATATATATATATATATGTATATACATATATCTATATATATATATATATATATATATATATATATATATATTTATATATATATATATATATATATATATATATATATATATATATATATATATATATATATATATATATATATATATATATATATATATATATATATATATATATATATATATATATATATATATATATATATATATATATATATATATATATATATATATATATATATATATACATATATATATATATATATATATATATATATATATATATATATGTATATA
>NC_091549.1:54767688-54772688 GCF_042767895.1 Penaeus vannamei
TCGCCTTTCAAACAGCTCTCCCCCTCCTCCACCTTCGCCTTTTCGCAGTCTCCCCCTCCTCGTCATCTTCGCCTTTCGCTCTCCCACTCCTCTCACTCTCCGCTCTTTCGCTCTCCCCCTCCTCTCACCTTTCGCCTTTCGCTCTCCCCCTCCTCTCACCTTTCGCCTTTCGCTCCTCCCCTCCTTCCTCACCTCCGCCTTCGCTCTCCCCTCCTCCTCACCTCCGCCTTTCAGCTCTCCCCCTCCTCTCACCTTCGCCTTTCGCTCTCCCCCTCCTCTCACAGCTTCGCGCTTTCGCTCTCCCCCTGCCCTCTCTTGCTAAATACCTTTCGCCTCCCTCGCTCTCCCCTCCCTCTGCACCCTTCGCCTTTCGCTCTCCCCCTCCTCTCACCTTCGCCTTTCGCATTCCCCCTCCTCTCACCTCCGTCTTTCGCTTTCCCCCTCCTCTCACTTCCGCCTCTCTCAGCTCTCCCCTCTCCTCTCACCTTCGCCTTCTTCAAGCTCTCCCTCTCCTCCTCACCTTCGCCTTTCGCTCTCCCCCTCCTCTCACCTGTCTTCGCCTCCCTCGCTCCTCACCTTCGCTTGCTTTCGCTCTCCCCCTCCTCCTCTCACCTTCGCCTTTTCCCGCTCTCCCCCTCCTCCTCACCTCCTGCCTTCCGCTCTCCCCCTCCTCTCACCTCCGCCTTTCGCTCTCCTCTCCCTCTCACCTTCGCCTCTCTCGCTCTCACTCTCCTCTCACCCTCGCCTTTCGCTCTCCCCCTCCTCTCACCTTCGCCTCTCTCGCTGCTCACCTTCGCCTCCTCAGCTCTCACCTTCGCCTTTCGCTCTCCCCCCTCCTCTCCACATTCGCCTTTCGCATTCCCCTCCTCTCACCTCCGTCTTTCAGCTTTCCCCCTCCTCTCACCTCCGCCTCTCTCGCTCTCCCCCTCCTCTCACCTTCGCCCTTTTCAGCTCTCCCTCTCCTCTCACCTTCGCCTTTCGCTCTCCCTCCTCCTCTCACCTTCGCCTCCCTCGCTCTCACCTTCGCCTTTTCGCTCTCCCCCTCCTCTCACCTTCTCGCCTTGCTCGCATTCCCCTCCTCTCACCTCCGTCTTTCGCTTTCCCCCTCCTCTCACCCTCCGCCTCTCTCGCTCTCCCCTCCTCCTCTCACCTTCGCCTTTCGCTCTCTCCCCTCCTCTCACCTCCGCCTTTCGCTCTCCCCCTCCTCTGCACACCTCCGCCTTTCGCTCTCTCTCTCTCTCTCTCTCCTCTCACCTTCGCCTTTTCGCTCTCCCCCTCCCTGTCACCTCCGCCTTTCTGCTCTCCCCCTCCTCTCACCCCTTTCGCTTGCTCCCTCGCTCCTCACCTTCAGCACTCCCTCGCTCTCACCTTCGCCTTTCGCTCTCCCCCTCCTCTCACCTGCTCGCCTTTCGCATTCCCCCTCCTCTCACTTTTTCTCCGTCCTTTCGCTTTCCCCCTCCTCTCACCTCCGCCTCTCTCGCTCTCCCCCTCCTCTCACCTTCGCCTTCTCGCTCTCCCCCTCCCTCTCACCTCCGCCTTTTCGCTCTCCCCCTCCTCTCACCTCCACCTTTCGCTCTCCTCTCCCTCTCACCTCTCGCCTTTCGCTCTCCCCCTCCTGTCACCTCCGCCTTTCGCTCTCTCCCCCCTCCTCTCACCTTCGCCTACCTCGCCTTCGCCTCCCTCGCTCTCACCTTCGCCTCCCTCGCTCTCTCACCTTCGCCTTTCGCTCCTCCCCCTCCTTCCTCACCTTCGCCTTTCGCTCTCCTCCCTCCTCTCACCTCCGTCTTTCGCTCTCCCCCTCCTCTCACTCACCTCCCGCCTCTCTCGCTCTCCCCCTCCTCTCACCTTCGCCTTTCGCTCTCCCTCTCTCTCTCACCTTCGCCTTTCGCTCTCCCCCTCCTCTCACCCCTTCGCCTTCTCTCGCTCTCCCACTCCTCTCAATTTCCTCCGCCTTTCGCTCTCCCACCTCCTCTCACCTCCGCCTTTCGCTCTCCCCTCCTTCCTCACCTTCTGCCTTTCGCTCTCCCCCTCCTCTCACCTTCGCCTTTCGCTCTCCCCCTCCTCCTCATCTTCGCCTTTCGCTCTCACCCTCCTCTCACCTTCGCCTTTCGCTCTCCCCCTCCTCTCACCCTTCGCCTTTCGCTCTCCCCCTCCTCTCACCTCCGTCTTTCGCTCTCCCCCTCCTCTCACCTTCTTCCGCCTTTCGCTCTCTCCCCCTCCTCTCACCTCCGTCTTTCGCCTCTCCCCCTCCTCTCACCTTCGCCTTCCGCTCTTACCCTCCTCTCTCACCTCCGCTCTTTCGCTCTCCCCTTCCTGCTGCACCTTCTTCGCCTCCCCTCGCTCTCCCCTCCCTCTCACCTCCGCCTTTTCCGCTCTCCCCCTCCTCTCACCTTCGCCTTTCGCTCTCCCCCTCCTCTCACCTTCGCCTCCCTCACTCTCCACCTCCCTCTCACCTCCGCCTTTCACTCTCCCCCTCCTCTCACCTCCGCCTCACCTCTCATCCAGCTCTCCCCCTCCTCTCACCCTTCGCCTTTCGCTCTCCCCCTCCTTCCTCACCTTCGCCTTTCGCCTCTTCCCCTCTCTCACCTCCGCCTTCCTCGCTCTCTCCCCCTCCTCTCACCTTCGCCTTTCGCTCTCCCCCTCCTCTCACCTCCTCGCCTCTCGCTCTCCCCCTCCTCTCACCTTCGCCTTTCGCTCTTCACCTCCTTCCTCACCTCCGCCTCTCGCTCTCCCCCTCCTCCTCACCTTCGCCTCCCTCGCTCTCCCCTCCTCTCACCTTCCCGCCTCTCTGCTCTCCCCCTCCCTCTCACCTTCGCCTTTCGCTCTCCCCACCTCCTCTCACCCTCGCCTTTCGCTCTCCCCCTCCTCTCACCTTCGCCTCTCTCGCTCTCCCCCTCCTCTCACCTCCGCCTCCCTCACTCTCACTATCCTCTCACTTTGGCTTCACGATCTCACTTTCGCCTCTCGCTCTCACCTTCGCCTCTCTCGCTCTCCCCCTCCTCTCACCTTCGCCTTTCGCTCTCCTCTACCTCTCACCTCCGCCTATCGCTCTCACCATCCTCTCACCTTCGCCTCCCTCGCTCTCACTCTCCTCTCCCCCTCCTCTCACCTCCGCCTTTCGCTCTCCCCCTCCTCTCACCTTCGCCTTATCTGCGTCCATCTCCGCCTGCGTCAGGTCGGACAGGCAGCTCCCGACATCCGCGGCGGTCATGGCCTGGATCTCGGAGGCGGTCAGGACGGAGGCGCCGCCGACGGCTGCTCTGTCGCACGCGGTGATGCCGGTGGCTGTGGGCGTCGGGGAAGTTAGGGCGGGTTACTTGCTGTGCGAGTTGGGGAGGAGGTGTTAGGCTGTGGTGTGTTGTGTGGTGTTGTGTTGTGGTGTTGTGTTGTGTTGTGTGGTGTGGTGCTGTGTTGTGGTGTTGTGGTGTGTTGTGTTGTGGTGTTGTGTGGTGTGTTGCATCCTGTACGGTGTGTGTGCTGTGTGGTGTTGTGGTGTGGTGTGTTGCATCCTGTACGGTGTGTGTGCTGTGTGGTGTGGTGTGTTGCATCCTGTACGGTGTATGTGTTGTGTGTGTGTTGTTTTGTATTGTGCTGCGGAGTGTGGCGTGTTATGTTTTATGTTGTGTTGCATCCTGCTGTACGGTGTGCGTGCTGTGAGTATGTTGTTTTGTATTGTGCTGTAATGTGTGGTGTTGTGTTGCATCCTGCTGTACGGTGTGCGTGTGTGTTGGTTTGTATTGTATTGTGCTGTTCACATGATTATTCCCCATTCTAGGATCTAATCTATCCATCTTTGACCCAACAGCACTTAAAAATCTACTCCATCGATAGACAGATCTCGGCCGCTGTGTCTCCGCCTCCCTCACTCACATCTCCTCCTCCTTCTTCGCGCCGCCGTGCTGAAGTCGCCGAGGTTCTTCAGCGCCGCCTCGATCTGCCTCTCCTCCAGGTCCTCCGCCGCCTCCATGGTCTCCTTGACCGCCTTCTCGCCCATTTCTGAGACGCACATGCTCTGCGGAGGCAATGGGCGGTGCTTAGTGACAGGAGATAGTGGGTGAGGATCGATGTCTTAGCAATGGCAGATATATTGGAACTGTTGAGATGTAAAAGTTACAGAAAAGGATATAACAGCAAAGAGATATGAATGTTACAGGTAATGTTATAACAGCAGAGAGATATGAATGTTACAGGTAATGTTATAACAGCAGAGATATGAATGTTACAGGTAATGTTATAACAGCAGAGAGATGTAAAAGTTACACGTAATGTTATAAAAGCAAATAGATATAAAAGTTACACGTAATGTTATAACAGCAGATACTTAACAATATAAAATCGATAGTGTATACAATGTTCTCTGCACCTTGGGAATCGTGCATCTTTTCCCAAAGACGTTAATAGAACTCTTGCCTATATCATCTCATTATGTATGCTATTCATATGTGAAATCCATTGAACAGTTAGCACGCAGAACAATTATGAACACAGCCCAAGAGTAACAATTTATCTTTGTCCGCAACACACACACACACAAAGATAACTCATAAAAAGATAGATAATTTGTTCAGGTTTTCCATACTAAGAACTCTGAAGATGAATGCACACACACACACATACACACACACACACACACACACACACACACACACACACACACACACACACACACACACACACACACACACACACACACACACACACACACACACACACACACACACACCGCTTTACCATATCCTCCTTTACCATATCCTCTCCCTCTCCTCATCATTCTCACTCTTTGCCCACCTCCCTCTCTCTCTTTACCTCGCCTTTGCTCCAGCCTCTCTCCTTCAATTCCCCTCACTCCCAAAGTGCTCCCCCTTGCCTCACCCTCACCCACACGAACACCCTCACCCTCACATTAGTTCTCCCTCTCTCCCTCTCTCCCTCTCCAACCCCAACACCCAAACCCTCACCCACACGAACACCCTCACCCTCACATTAGCTCTCCCTCTCTC
>NC_091549.1:54784086-54791586 GCF_042767895.1 Penaeus vannamei
GACCACCCACGACTCGCTAACAACCCACTTGGGACCATCCACGACTCGCTAACAACCCACTTGGGACCATCCACGACTCGCTAACAACCCACTTGGGACCATCCACGACTCGCTAACAACCCACTTGGGACCATCCACGACTCGCTAACAACCCACTTGGGACCATCCACGACTCACTAACAACCCACTTGGGAACCATCCACGACTCGCCAACTACCCGCTCCCCCACCCGGGACGACCCACACCCTGGGGGACTTACGCGAGCGGGCATGTCCATCGTCTTGGCCTTCGCGTTGGCCAGGAGGATCGCTTTCACGTCCGCGTTCTCTGCGGCGGCGGCGGACACGTCTCCGCGCGTGACGAAGGGCTTGAGGGTGCCTAGGCCGTCGATCCAGGTCTTGGTCTGAGGAGACGGAAGGAAATGGGGGAGGGTTAGAGGGCTGGTGGTAGAGGGGGGGTGAAGGGGGGTTTCTGAGGAGGGGGAGGAAGGGGGAGGGTTAGAGGGCTGGTGGTGGTGGGTGGTGGTGGTGGTGGGAAGGAGGGGGGGAGGAAGGGAGAGGGGGGAGAGGGAGGGAGAGGGAGGGAGGAAGGGGCGGGTTAGAGGGCTGGTGATAGGGGTTGGTGGGGAGGGAGGGAGGGCGAGGGTTAGAGGGCTGGTGGTGGTGGGGGGTGGTGGGGAGGGGGAGAGTTAGAGGGCTGCTGGTGGTGGGGAGAGGGAGGGAGGGGGAGGGGGTAATGAGGAGAGATGGAAGGGGGAGGGTTAGAGGGGTGGTGGTGGTGGGGGGGTTGTGGGGAGAGAGGGAAGGAAGGGGTAGGGGGTTGGGAGAGGGCTGGTGGATGGGGTAGGGGGTGATGAGGAGGGTGAGGAAGGGGGAGGGTTAGAGGGCTGGTGGTGGTAGGGGTGGTGGGGAGGGAGGGAGAAGGAGGGAGGAAGGGGTAGGGGTTTGATGAGGAGGGTGAGAGAAGGGGGAGGGTTAGAGGGCTGGTGGTGGGGGGTGGTGGGGAGGGGGAGAGTTAGAGGGCTGGTGGTAGTGGTGAGAAGGAGGGAGGGGTGGTTAGAGGGCTGGTGGTGGGGTTGGTGGTGGGGGGAGAAGGAGGGAGGGTTAGAGGGCTGGTGGTGGTGGTGGTGGGGAGGGGGCGGAAGGGGGAGAGTTAGAGGGCTGGTGGTGGGGGTGGTGGTGGGAGGAGAAGGAGGGAGGGGGAGGGGGTGATGAGGAGGGGGCGGAAGGGGGAGGGTTAGAGGGCTGGTGATAGGGGTGGTGGGGAGGGAAGGAGGGAGGGTTAGAGGGCTGGTGGTGGTGGGGTGGTTGGGGGGTGGGGGGAGAAGGAAGGAGGGAGGAAGGGGTAGGGGGTGATGAGGAGGGTGAGAGAGGGGGCAGGTTGGAGAAATGGTGGTAGGGGGTGGTGGGGGTGGTGGGGAGGGTTAGAGGAGCTGGGGAGGTGGGGGTGATGAAGGAGGGGGCGGAAGGGGGAGGGTTAGAGGGCTGGTGGTTGGGGGTGGTGGTGGTGGAGGGTGGTGGGGAGGGGAGGGGGTTCTGAGGGTTAGGGGGCTGGAAGGGGAGGGTTAGAGGGCTGGTGGGGAGGGAGGAAGGTGGAGGGTTAGAGGGCTGCTGCTGATGAGTGGGGGTGGTGGGGAAGGGGGAGAGTTAGAGGGCTGGTTGTGGTGGGTGGTTGGGGGGTGGGGAGGGTTAGAGGGCTGGTGGTAGGGGGTTCTGAGGGGGAGAAGGAAGGGAGGAAGGGGTTAGAGGGCTGGTGATGAGGAGAGGTGAGGGAGGGAGGGGGTTCTGAGGAGGGACGGAAGGGGAGGGTTAGAGGGCTGGTGGTGGGGGGAGAGGGAGGGAGGGGAGGGGGGTTCTGAGGAGGATGAGGAAGGGGGAGGGTTAGAGGGCTGGTGGTAGGGGTGAGGGAGGGAAGGAGGGAGAGGGTTAGAGGGCTGGTGGTGGGGGAAGAAGGAGGGAGGGAGGGAGGGAGGGGTAGGGGTGTTCTGAGGAGGGGGCGGAATGGGGAGGGTTAGAGGGCTGCTGGTGGGGGTGGTGGGGGGAGGAGGGAGGGAGGGGTAGGGGTTTGATGAGGAGGGTGAGGAAGGGGGAGGGTTAGAGGGCTGGTGATAGGGGTGGTGGGGAGGGAGGGAGGGAGGGGGAGGGTTAGAGGGCTGCTTGTGGTGGTGGGGGTGGTTGGGAGGGACGGAGGGGGGTGATGAGGAGGGGAGGAAGGGGGAGGGTTAAAGGGCTGATGGTGGTGGTGGTGTGGGGGGGGGGGGCAGGTTAGAAAACTGGTGGCAGGGGTGGTGATGGGGAAGGAGAAGGGGTCTGATGATGTTTGAAGTAGAATGACTGAAGATAACTTGAAAAAAGTGCAAATCTTAGCGAAGCGAGAGAGAAAAAAAAGTAGAAATACTTATAAAACAATGATATAGGATGAAGTAATATTCGATCCAAGGTTAGCAAAACCATCCACCAACGTCATCAGCCCACCAAAAGCCATCAAAACCGCGAATCAGTAATGAAAACGCATAAAACATCCAAAAGTATAAACCTACCTCGGCAGGCGTCTTGTCCATAACCTTCTCTGCTTTTGCGAGCGCCTTGGTCACCATCCATCCCTCTTGGCCTTTGACGTTCAACTGCGGGCAAGGCAGGACTCCGCTTAGCACGTGTTAGGAGGAGGATACAGCAACAAGGGAGGAGGATACAGCAAAAAGGGAGGAGGATGCAGCAAAAAGGGAGGAGGATACAGCAAAAAGGGAGGAGGACACAGCAAAAAGGGAGGAGGATACAGCGAAAGGGGAGGAGGATACAGCAAAAAGGGAGGAGGATACAGCAAAAGGGGAGGAGGATACAGCAAAAAGGGAGGAGGACACAGCAAAAAGGGAGGAGGATGCAGCAAAAAGGGAGGAGGATACAGCAAAAAGGGAGGAGGACACAGCAAAAAGGGAGGAGGATACAGCGAAAGGGGAGGAGGATACAGCAAAAAGGGAGGAGGATACAGCAAAAAGGGAGGAGGACACAGCAAAAAGGGAGGAGGATACAGCGAAAGGGGAGGAGGATACAGCAAAAGGGGAGGAGGATACAGCAAAAAGGGAGGAGGACACAGCAAAAAGGGAGGAGGATACAGCAAAAGGGAGGAGGACACAGCAAAAGGGGAGGAGGACACAGCAAAAAGCGGGAGGAGGATACAGCAAAAAGGCTGGAACACTTGCATTCAATGCAATGTCGTTGGATTATTAGGAAAAATGTAATGTGCAACTAGCGTAGTCAAGATAAACAAATAATATAAGTGTACTAGTGGAATAATATATATATATATATATATATATATATATATATATATATATATATATATATATATATAGATATATATATATATATAGATAGATAGATAGATAGATAGATAGATAGATAGATAGATAGATAGATAGATAGATAGATAGATAGATAGATAGATAGGTAGATAGATAGATAGATAGATATGTATATATATATATATATATATATATATATATATATATATATATATATATATATATATATATATATATATATATATATATATATATATATATATATATATATATATATATATACATACATACATACATATATATATATATATATATATATATATATATATATATATATATATATATATATATATATATAAAGAAAAAAAGAAAGAGAAAGAGAAAGAGAGAGAGAGAGAGAGAGAGAGAGAGAGAAAGAGAGAAAGAAACAGAATATATATATATATATATATATATATATATATATATATATATATATATATATATATATATATATATATAGAGAGAGAGAGAGAGAGAGAGAGAGAGAGAGAGAGAGAGAGAGAGAGAGAGAGAGAGAGAGAAAGAGAAAGAGAAAGAGAAAAAGAGAAGGAGATAGAGACAGAGATATAGACATCCAGATAGACAGATAGATAAATAGACAGACAGAGAGACACACATATATATACCTACACCCCTTTCGACCCCCCACCCCCCCACCCCACCCCCCAACCCCACCCCCCCAACGCGCCCCAACACCAACCCACCTTGATCAGATCCGCCTTGATGTCCGTCAGCGTCTTGTCCTGCAGCGCTGGAATGGCGCTTCGGGGGATCTTCTCGACGCCGCCCATGCTCGTGATGTTGGCGGCCGTCCACTGGGATGGGCGGCCGTACTTCTTGAGCGCGATGACCCCCTGCATCCGGTTCACCAGCCCCTTCGGAGGACAGTCGGTGGGCGGGCGGGACACCGTGCACGTCTGGAGGATCCGCTCACTGGAGGGGGAGGGGAGGAGGGTGGAGAAGGGTGAGAGGGTGGGCGGGTGGGGGGGCGTTGGAGGGATGAGGGGGAGGTGGGAGGAGGTGGAAGAGAGGAAGGAGGAGGGGGAAGAGGGGCGGACGAGGGGAGGAGAGAGGGAGCGAGAGAAGAGGAGGGGGAGGAGAAGGGGAGGGGGGAGGAAGGGCGAGAGGAGGGGATGAGGGGGAAGGGGGAGGGGGAGGGAGGGGTGTGTGGAAGGGGGAAGAGGGAGGAAGGAAGGAAGAGGAGGGGGAAGAAGGGCAAGAGGAGGAGGAGGGGAGGTAAGGGAGAAAGGGCGAGAGGAGAGGTGGGGGATGAGGGGTAAGGGGGAAGAGGGAGGAAGGGAGGAAGAGGAGGAGGGAAAAGGGCGAGGGGAGGAGAAGGGGAGGAAGGGCGAGGGGAGGGGGGGGGGGGCGTTGGAGGGATGAGCGGGGAGGGGAGAGGGAGGGAGAGGGGGAAGGAAAAGGGTGAGGGGAGGGGGAGGAGGGGGGGGAGGAGGGGAGGAAGAGGAGCAGGAAGAAGAAGAAGAAGAAAAAGAAGAAGAGGAGGAGGAGGAAAAGGAGAAGGAGGAGGAGGAACAGAAGCAACAGCAGAGGGAGTAGGAGGGCGGAGTCGGAAGGGTCGAGGAGAGGGAGAGAAAGGATATCATTTGAATTTTAAATCGGTATGACTTGCTTGGGTTCAGGATCATGTAACTAGCCTGTAGAGATATGAGTCAAGATTTATCCAAAAATACTCCACACACACACACACACACACACGCGCACACACACACACACACGCACACACACACACACACACACACACGCACACACACACCCCCCACGTCGAGACCGAGCAACTCACATCTCGTTGAGAACCGTGACGTTGTTCACCATCTCGATCGCCTTCGGTGGGAGCGAGAGAACCAGTGTTCCCATCTCGGTCACGTTACCCTTCGTCCACATATTCGGCTTCCCCAACATCCTCTGTAAGATCTGCAGCTGTCGGCGGTTGTCCTGGGAAGAAGAGGAAGGAAGAACATCATTATATTATGCAAGAGAAATAATGGGAGAGGCATGTCTTCTGTCAAAAGCAATTTCTTTTTATGAGCGTTGGCTGGAGGGTTCGTATTGCTCTATGAATTATTTCGAGTGTTTCTGAGGGTCTTCCTGCACCTGTCGTGGATGTTAATAAGCTTGTCAGTCAAATGCTTTCGTGATTTGCAAAGGTATCATTGCATCTGGGCCAAGAGCAACAGGTCCGGGACACCAGCAGGAGGGTTGGGACGAGAGCGGGAATGTCAAGGTCGCTTAGGCAGACGACCTTCAGGAGGGAACCTACCTGGCAGGTCCCTGGGTCGGCGGTCGCCCCGTCGCCGCCCTCAGCCATCGGCTTCACTCCGGCCATCTCAGCGAAGACGTTCTTGCACTTGAGTGGGAAGGAGGTGGAAGACGGATAAGATGGTTTGAAGGGTCTAAGTGGTAGGTTGCTTAAGGATGTGGCTTTGAATACCGTTCACAGAAAGTTATTTTCAGTTATGTCGGTGTATTCTTACTTTACAGACAACTACAGACATCAGTAATTAGAAAATAAATAAAGATATTACTTGATTCAAACGAATTTCACAAACTATTTTTTAGCCCAACCACGAGACGAGCCATCGCGACACCATAGGACTTACTGCCTGTAATTTCCCTCTCAGGAGTGCCAGTGCCTCCGCCGGGGTGGTGAAGACAGAGGTGTTCATCTCCTGCAGCTGATCGTACACACGCTTCGGGATCTTGTCCTTCCCGCTCTGCAGCAGCTCCGTCATCTTCGCCTTGCCCATCGTAGGCAGTTGCTCGAGCTGAGGAGGCCTTTGTGTTAGTCTTCGTGCTTTCCGCTGTGTTCTCTCCTATAGGCTGTATACACTCACCCCCAATCGCCAGCATATGTGTTCTCTCCTTTCGGCTGTATACACTCACCCCCAATCGCCAGCATACGTGCATATGGACACATACATATGGCACTAACACATGCACTTGCAAACATGTATGAACATACCAACATATAAACACAAAAAAGAATGAAAGAGAGAAAAAAACGAAGGTAGACTTTCGCTCTCAGACACGTACACATAAACCGATATTTTTTTCATCTTTTTTTTTCTTTTTTCTTTTTTTTTGTCAAACTATGCAATCATAATCGCATTAACGCATGGAAATAGATCGCCAGACATGAACAATATCTTATTCTAAAATATTTTTTCAGAGAATCACTAATTTACGGTTTCGTAGTCGAATATACTTTGCCTGAACCTCGCAAACCATTACTGATGGACAGAAGCTCGGGAAATTAAATAAAAGATAATTGAATAATTGCAACGTAGGCTACCAAAGGCCATTATGAAAACGAGACGAAAGTCCAAGAAACATTTTTTTACGCTATTCATTTGGAAGCCATTTCCGTAAAGGATTGTTCGCCGTCAGTGTTTTCGTTCACGTCCTCCGTTTTATTATACTGAGATATTATACTGAGTTTTATTATACCAAGACACTGACACTCCTAACAGGACGAAAGCTATTACACCCTCCATTTATCAAAGTGAAATGATTCGAGTGATAGTTAAGGATCATTTAATTTTCATCGAAAACTGACAAGGGAATTGGAAATACTCAGTAAAGCATAAGATACCATTGAAATTCCTTCTCCTTCAGATATAATAATAATAATAATAATAATAATAATAAGATGAAGAAAACAATATACCATTGAAAATTTTTCTACTTCAGCTATAATAATAATAATAATGATAATAATAATAATAATAATAATAATAATAATAATAATAATAGGAAGAAAACAAGATACCATTGGAATTCCTTCTCCTTCAGCTATACTACTACTACTACTACTACTACTACTACTACTACTACTACTACTACTACTACTACTACTACTACTACTACTACTACTACCACTACTACTACTACTACTACTACTACTACCACTACTACTACTACTACCACTACTACTACTACTACTACTACTACTAAAACAGTAAGGCAACAACAAGCTAAAACATTGGTATTCCTATCGTACAGGATAATGAGGACAACCATAGGTATCGTTTAGGAATCTTGACGCGTGAAGATGGTATCAGCACATGCCGTAGGGCGGTTTCTCTTTGGCCTCATTAATAATTCCCCATTCCTCTATATCAAGAGATAGTTGACCTAAA
>NC_091549.1:54801586-54804086 GCF_042767895.1 Penaeus vannamei
CACTAAAGGCTTGTAATCCCCACCACCCCCTCTCACCCCTCCCCCCCACCCCCACCCCACAACATCCTCCCTGCTCCACCCACTAAAGGCTTGTAATCCCCCACCCCACCCTCTCACCCCCCCCCCCATCCCCACCCCACTACATCCTCCATGTTCCACCCATTAAAGGCTTGTAATCCCCCACCCCCCTCTTACCCCTCCATCCCCACCCCCACCCCACAACATCCTCCATGTTCCACCCACTAAAGACTTGTAATCCCCCACCCCCCCCTCTCACCCCTCACCCCCCACCCCCACCCGACAACATCCTCCATGTTCCACCCACTAAAGGCTTGTAATCCCCCACCCCCCTCTCATCCCCTCCCCCCCACCACACCCCACAACATCCTCCATGTTCCACTCACTAAAGGCTTACTTGTAATCCCCCACCCCCCCTCTCACCCCCTCACCCCCCACCCCCACCCTACAACATCCTCCATGTTCCACTCACTAAAGGCTTGTAATCCCCCCCCCCTCTCTCACCCTCCCTCATCCCCACTCCACTATATCCTCCCTGTTCCACCCATTAAAGGCTTGTAATCCCCCACCCCACCCTCTCACCCCCCCCACCCCCACCCTACAACATCCTCCATGTTCCACCCACTAAAGGCTTGTAATCCCCCCACCTCTCCCCTCTCACCCCTCCTCCCCACCCCCACCCCACAACATCCTCCCTGTTCCACCCACTAAAAGGCTTATAATCCCCCCCTATCCCCACCCCACTACATCCTCCCTGTTCGACCCACTAAAGGCTTGTAATCCCCCCCCTCCCTTCCTCATCCCCCCCCATCCCCACCCCCACAACATCCTCCCTGTTCCACCCACTTAAGGCTTGCTTAATGTCCCCCCACCCCCCTCTCACCCCTCCCTCCCTCATCCCCACCCCACCCAACATCCTCCATGTTCCACCCACTAAAGGCTTGTAATTCACCCCCCCTCCCCTCTCTCCTCCCCCCGACCATCTGCTCATCCCGTGGGTCATCTTAGGTCATAGGTCGACCTTGATGAAGACTTTTCCTCAGCCCTTCTATGCGCTGTCTGTCACCCTCGAGGAGAAAGCTCGAAGGTCGTCCTTGAAGGTTTTGTTCCCTTCTCCTACTCTCTCTGGAGGAGGTCAACGCTCATCCTCAAAGCCACTGGCCGTCCGTATCCTATCCTGCCTTCCCTCCCCTCCCCCTCCTCGAAGAAATAAGAATTCTCAGGTCACCCTTGATGGGTTTCTCTCGCATTCTCCTTCTCCCTTCGAGGGATAACACGTATCGCCTTTACCTAGAATCAATACCCACAAGTACCCCCTCCCTTGCCCTGAAATGGACTATGAGGTCACCCTTGAACATCTGGGACACCCTTCACTCCGCCCTTCACCCTACAGAGAACACCCAAAGGTCATCCTTGAACTCAGAGAACACCCAAAGGTCATCCTTGAATTCAGTGAACACTCACAGGTCATCCTTGAACTCAGGACACACTTCTGCCCACCCTTTCCCATACATATAACACTCACAGGTCATCCTTGAACTCAGAGAACACTCACAGGTCATCCTTGAACTCAGAGAACACCCAAAGGTCATCCTTGAACTCAGAGAACACTCACAGGTCATCCTTGAACTCAGGACACCCTTCTCTCCGCCCTTTCCCCTATAGAGAACAATCACAGGTCATCTTTGAACTCAGAGGACACCCAAAGGTCATCCTTGAACTCACAGAACACTCACAGGTCATCCTCGAACTCAGAGAACACTCACAGGTCATCCTTGAACTCAGGACACCCTTCTCCCCGCCCTTTCCCCTATAGAGAACACTCACAGGTCATCCTTGGACTCAGAGAACACTCACAGGTCATCCTTGAACTCAGAGAACACTCACAGGTCATTCTTGAACTCAGTGAACACTCACAGGTCATCCTTGAACTCAGGACACCCTTCTCCCCGCCCTTTCCCCTATAGAGAACAATCATAGGTCATCTTTGAACTCAGAGGACACCCAAAGGTCATCCTTGAACTCACAGAACACTCACAGGTCATCCTTGAACTCAGAGAACACTCACAGGTCATCCTTGAACTCACAGAACACTCACAGGTCATCCTTGAACTCAGTGAACACTCACAGGTCATCCTTGAACTCAGAGAACACTTGCATGTCATCCTTGAACTCAGAGAACACTCACAGGTCATCCTTGAACTCAGTGAACACTCACAGGTCATCCTTGAACTCAGGACACCCTTCTCCCCGCCCTTTCCCCTATAGAGAACAATCACAGGTCATCTTTGAACTCAGAGGACACCCAAAGGTCATCCTTGAACTCACAGAACACTCACAGGTCATCCTTGAACTCAGAGAACACTCACAGGTCATCCTTGAACTCACAGAACACTCACAGGTCATCCTTGAACTCAGTGAACACTCACAGGTCATCCTTGAACTCAGTGAACACTCACAGGTCATCCTTGAACTCAGAGAA
>NC_091549.1:54826586-54831586 GCF_042767895.1 Penaeus vannamei
ACATTGTTTGATATACCAAATTGTATAGTTAGATTAAGAGTATGTTTTGAATCATTCACTGGGCTGGAGTATCAACATTTTCGAATATATTAGCCATATATATATAAAATTGGGCATTGTTTGATATACCAAATTGTATAGTTAGATTAAGAGTATGTTTTGAATCATACACTGAGCTGGAGCATCAACATTTTCGAATATATTAGCCATATATTTATAAAATTGGACATTGTTTGATATACCAAATTGTAGAGTTAGATTAAGAGTATGTTTTGAATCATTCACTGGGCTGGAGTATCAACATTTTCGAATATATTAGTCATATATTTATAAAAATGGGCATTGTTTGATATACCAAATTGTAGAGTTAGATTAAGAGTATGTTTTGAATCATACACTGAGCTGGAGCATCAACATTATCGAATACATTAGCCATATATTTATAAAATTGGGCGTTGTTTGATATACTTGATATACCAAATTGTAGAATTGGATTAAGAGTATGTTTCGAATCATACACTGAGCTGGAGGATCAACAAAATCGAATACATTAGTCATATATTTATAAAAATGGACATTGTTTGATATACCAAATTGTAGAATTAGATTGAGTATGTTTTGAATCATACACTGGGCTGGAGGATCAACATTATCAAATACATTAGTCATATATTTATAAAATTGGACATTGTTTGATATACCATACCGTAGAATATATGATAGAAGACGCCTATGAGGAGCGTGGTTGCCTAAAAAGATTCTCATGACGGTCTCTGATAGGCAACATAGCGCCAGGATAAAGTGTTACCCTCTGAAAACATAGGAAAAAGCTTTAGAATAAAATAACGTAAAAAAAAAGGAGTGTAGTCTTTTTTTCATATTAAAGGGGATATGAGGCTTGTGATAGCCTGCTGCAGATAAGATTTTTTTTTTCTTTTTATAGAGATCGCCAGCATGAAAGCATGAAAGACCAAAGATTTGTTTTGTTTCGTCTGACCCAAGGCAATGTTGCGTAATGGAGTGGTTATACAGTTATGGGTCGTTGAAGGAGGTCGCTCTCTTCCTTGGATTCGGTCAAAGTACCGAGTGAAGTGAATACAGTACCAGTTTAGCACACTTATACACACACATACACACACACGCGCGCACACACAGACACATACACACACGCGCGCGAACACACACACATACACACACGCGCACACACACACACACATACACACGCGCGCGAACACACACACATACACACACACGCGCGCGCACGCACACACACACACACATACACACATATATAAAAACACACATATCTGTGCGTATGTGCGTGTGTGCGTGTGTGTGTTTATTTATTCATTCATGTATATATATATATATATATATATATATATATATATATATATATATATATATATATATATATATATGAAAGATGGAATAATGCACTACCGCATTTATATCATGAATATATTAACCTCGCCGATCGGGATTTGATCTTCACCGCCGTTGCAAGAGGTTGCAAGGCGGTCACTCTATCCACTCAGCCACCGCCCACTTGGATAGAGTAACTGTCTTGTAATCCCTTGCAACGGCGGTGAGGAATCAAATCCTGATCGGTGAGGTTTATGTGTGTGTGTGTGTGTGTGTGTGTGTGTGTGTGTGTCTGTGTGTGTGTGTGTGTGTGTGTGTGTGTGTGTATGTGTGTGTGTGTGTGTATGTGTCTATGTTTATGTATATATACATGAATATACATACATTTGCAGCATCCAAATACGCGTGCTTAATTTGAACCAATTTTAAGCAAATGGCAGTGTTTAGAAACAAGAGTAATATTCAGTTAATTTACATGGGATGATATATCATAACCAGCTGTTTCATTTGGAGACCTAATGCAGATTAATCAAATGTTGCCCCCTTTTCAGTTTTAAATTAACTGTGGCAAAGCAATCGTTTGTAGGTAGTTATCTTATTTATGAAAAGCGTAATCCTGTGATCCTGTGTTTGAAATTTATAATGTATGATCTTGTGTTTGAAATTTATAATGTATGATCTTGTGTTTGAAATGTATAACGAATTGTATGTAAGGAAATCAACTTTCTTTTCATTGTTCAAAGTTCATCAAAACTGCCGACTGTTCGAAGGTACGAGATCAATATGGCGGTCACAGAGCGTCGTTATGACACTTTATTTGTTACTTCGTTTTCCTTTTCCTAGATGCGCATACTTTTTCGCGCATTTCGGTTTGGTAATGCGTAATTTGGTAACATTTGGTAACATTTAATGCGTAATTTGGTAACATTTAATGCGTAATTTGGTAACATTTGGTAACATTTAATGCGTAATTTGGTAACATTTGGTAACATTTAATGCGTAATTTGGTAATGCGTAATTTGGTAATTTGGTAACACTCAATACGGTTTGGTGTCCTCAATTGTACTCTTCTGAGACCGCAAAGTACAAAGGAAGTCAATGGTCTGGTCGAAGTTGTAAATCTGTAAGTCATTGTTTGCAATGCAATGCAGCTTGTGTGTGTGTGTGTGTGTTTATATATATATATATATATATATATATATATATATATATATATATATATATATATATATATATAATTCTCGCCCGGACGCAAAACAGGAGCTCTCACCCTCTTGGCCTTAGACCGACTTCTTGGTCCGACGAGCCAGAGTCCTCAACAACTGAAGCTCTGTGTCACTTTCCGATGTTCTTGACACAAGCGAGTCACATCTAGAGCCGCCACTAGGGTCTTTAAAGGTCAGAAGAGACGGTAACATCATCATCATCTGATCGGTGACCTCGGCATTGGCCAGTGAAGGTCAGCATTGACCTTGAATGGCGGGGCAGATGTAAGGTGGGCATGATATCATTACCACGATCATGAAGTCTACTGTGACTAGAAAATTATTATAAAAGAAAAAGAAATTGTAATGTGCCAATACAAATTAACGATCTTGATTGGCATGGATTATGTATATAAATATCCCATAGAAAAATTTGACAAAGAAAATGTATATAAATATCCTACAGGAAAAAAGAAAGCTGAAGTCAGGTAAGATAATAACAAAATAAACATAAAATACAAATAAAAATAGAAACACACACAAAATAATTCCTCACGTATTAGCTAAACCAGATGAGCAACTGCAAGAAACGCATTAAACATAAAGAAATATACGAAAAACAATAAAAGGAGGACAGTGGAACGTAATGCATAAAACACTGGCTTAAAATATGTCTGAGTCTAAACCAGGTAATGATTATTAACAATGGAAGCCAGGGATGTTAAACTTTTAATGTTTGTTAAACAGAAATGACTTTTCCTGCATTCGGCCAAATTATCTCTTGGGTCTTGGGTTGCCAGCGATTGACCTCAGCCGCCCAAAACAGCTGATTCTGACAGCTTACATTTTTTATACTTAAATAAATAGCAATAAAATCAGCACAAGCACAGAAGTTGATGATCAATTATATACAATGCAATCATTGCTAAAATAAATAAATAGATAAATAAAAATGAAAAATATCAAAAGAATCTAGAACATACAAAAAACATACGAACAAAAATCAATAAAATGGGTGTCTACCTAACGGGAATATTAAAATGAAAAGATGACACAACAAAAGCTCTACCTATCACACAGTCCACGCAAGGTTTGAAAAGCTTTATTGGTAAAAACAACCTCAAAAAAATAAAATAAAATAAAAATAAAAAATAATAATAAAAAATAATAATAAATAAAATAATAAATAAATAAATAAATAAATAATAATAATAATGCATGCCCCCACCGCACTTTAACAGCACTTTCAACATCAGTCTCTAAGCTTCCTATTCATCCAGCAATCTTCACCGCACGTCCTCTGAGTCTCAGGAACTCCTAGAATGATTCACAGTGCAGAGTTGCATGCAGTCTTGAGGTGGGCGGAGGCTGCGGGTACCTAGCGACCGCACTCACAGGGGTGGTCTGCAGACTCGAAGCACAAGGATATTCTCTGTTGCTTGCTTGCCAGGAGAGGGTCGACATTGCTGCGGAGGTGGGTGCTTGAAAGTGTTCACGGTATGTACTGTGTGGCATGTGTATTGTGGAGTATGTCTGATATGGATAGATTTGTTTTGCATTTTTGTTCCAGTGAGTTCTTTCTGTTTTTTTTTTTTTTTAATTCAATGATTCTCTCTCTGTCTCTGTCTGTCTGTCTGTCTGTCTGTCTCTCTCTCTCTCTCTCTCTCTCTCTCTCTCACTCTCTCTCTCTCTCTCTCTCTCTCTCTCTCTCTTTATCTCTTTCTTTCTTTCTCTCTCTCTCTCTCTCTCTCTCTCTCTCTCTTCCTTTCATTTTTAGCCTGATCTGACTTTATGTCCTTCCCTTCCGTATGACCAATTTCATTCTTTCTATCTCTCCCACTTTCTCTGCCTTCCCCTTCCTTCTTTATTTTATCTCTGCCAGTTCCTCTTTCTCTCTCGATGCCCTTCTTTCCCTCCCTCCCTCTTTTTTTCATTTTCTTTTATTTCCTTTCCTAATCTCATTCTATCTCTTTATTCTTCACAGTCCAAGGGTTTTCATCCTTTTCCTATTCCCTCTCTTTTTTTTTTTTTATTCCATTTCGTTTCTTTCGTTTTCGATTCCATAAGTATTTATTTTAACGTAGAACCTCATTTCGATCTCAAATCTCTCGTATCTCAAAGCTCAATGTGATTTCCAGGTCGAAAATCCCACCTCTTTTCCTTATTACTATTATTATTATCATTATCATTACTATTATCATTATCATTATCATTATCATAATCATTGTTATTGTTATTGTTAGTTATTGTTATTGTTTTGTTGTAGTAGTTGTTATTATTTATTTAATGACCTTTCAACTCCTTTTCATGCCATATGTTTCTCCAATGTTCCGTATCGTCCTATTTTGATTCGTTTGTGTGTTTGTTCGAGTGCTTTTTCCGTCTTTGTCTTTTACTTTTTTTCCTTTCTATAATTTTAGCATCATATAA
>NC_091549.1:54844086-54846586 GCF_042767895.1 Penaeus vannamei
TCTTCTCCTCCTCCCTACTTCCTTCGCTTACGTGTGCTAGACGTTGACACATTGCTTCGGATTATGTAAGATTAGGGTCGGTGTGGACTCTGATGAATGGAGGCGAAGGGATAGTCCGGGAGAGATTCCTATCCCCCGAGGGCTTTCTTCGAGGCTCTCTCTATGGCTGAGTGTCGGTCTCTAGATCTCTCTCTTCTCTCTCTCTCTTTCTCTAGCTGTATTTATTTCTCTAATTGTCTGTCTTTCTCTCTCTCTCTCTCTCTCTCTCTCTCTCTCTCTCTAGCTGTCTTTCTTTCTCGATTTCTCTTTCTCTCTCTCTCTCTCTCTCTCTCTATCTGCTTTTCTTTCTCGATTTCTCTCTCTCGCTCTCTGTTTCTCTCTGAAAATAGGGATGAGAAATGTATATATATGTATATATATATATATATATATATATATATATATATATATATATATATATATATATATATATATAAATATAATATATATATATATATATATATATATATATATATATATATATATATATATATATTTATGTGTGTGTGTGTGTGTGTGTGTGTGTGTGTGTGTGTGTGTGTGTGTGTGTGTGTGTTTGTGTGTGTGTGTGTGTGTATGTGTGTATAATATATGTATATATATAATATGCACACACACACACACACACACACACACACACACACACACACACACACACACACACACACACATGTATATATAAACATCATATATTATGAAGTTTTCAACCTCCCCCTCCAGACCTTACCCATCATCATCACATCCCTCTACTTCTGCTCTGATTCCTCCCTTCCTCCTTCCTTTTTCCTCGTCTTCCTGACCTTCTACCTCTAACCCTATCCGCTCCTGCCTCCTTCCTATCCCCATCCTACCCAGCATCCTTCCGTAATCCACAGGGCGAGTCGAGCTCAGAAGGATCCACTTCCCTCAGCCATCCTGATTCCTACGCTTCCTTATATTACTGTTGTATGCTGGCTTCATTGACCTTGTATTATGCATCTATTTACACTGTTTGTATTTTTTTTTCTAAATAAGACTTCCGATGGGTTCTTTTGTTATCAGGATATATCTTATAAGGATTTGAGAAATGTGTGGAGAAGGGGGGAGTATCCACATCCACCAAAGAGTGTCTTTTACTTTTTTTTCATCTCTTGTATATGAAGTTCGGTTTCATTTTTTATTATTTTTATTATTTTTTTATTAATTTTATTTCTTTTTATTATTTTCCACCACTGTCTTTTACGTTTTTATCTCTTGTATATGAAGTTCAGTTTTATTTTTTAGTTATTTATTTTTGGTGTTTTCTTTTTACTTGTTGGTCATTTTGGTTTCTCCTTTACCTGGAGAGTAAGTTACTGGTATTTTTTTTATTACTTATAGTTTATTACTTATTTTTTATTACTTATTTTATTTTATATTTTATTACTTATTATTTTTATTGTTTTTATTATGTGTAGGGTGTAGGCATCAGATGGTTTTACGTATTTTTTCTGATGATTATCAATTTCTTAATGATTTCCTTTGTTGTTTTATTGCTTTTATTTGTTTTTTCATCTTGTGTTTATTTTCTTTTATAATAATATTTCCTATTTATTGTTTTACTGTTTTTATACGCTACACCCCCGTCCGCGTCAGCCACTGTAACCCCCCTGATTTTGCAATATAAATGAATTGGATACTCTGTGTCGTGACTTTACCCTATGGATTGACCTGGCTGGATTCTACACCGTGGATACTGAAACGAGGTTGTACTGCCCCTTTCACTTGCCTATGTGTACTTCTGGTATTTTATTGTATTACTTCTGTTTTTTTTTTTTGTTTTTTTTACTGTGAGCCATGTGTGCTGTTACTTTTCCCTTTACCTAACTGATTTTTTTCTTCTTTTATCGTTTCTTTTATTCATGCTTTGCCCTTTGACTTGTCTTTCAGCTTTTGCTTTTTACTTTTCTTTTTTCTACGAAAATTTCATTTACTTTCCTTCGTGTCTCCTTTAACCCCTACCTATTTTTCGTGCTATTTTTTCATATCAACTTAAAAAGTTATTTTTATAGTTCTACAATTTGTATGTGTATATCTATGTATATATATATATATATATATATATATATATATATATATATATATATTTATATATATGTATATATATATATATATGTATACATATATATATATATATACATATATATATATATATATATATATATATATATATATATATATATATATATATATATATATGTATATATATATATATATATACATATATATATATATATATATATATATATATATATATATATATATATATATATATGTATATATATATATATATATAGAGAGAGAGAGAGAGACAGAGAGAGAGAGAGAGAGAGAGAGAGAGAGAGAGAGAGAGAGAGATACATAAATACATAGATACATATATATACATATATATACATTTGTATATATATACATATATATATAATGTATATATATATGTATA
>NC_091549.1:54866586-54889086 GCF_042767895.1 Penaeus vannamei
TTATTATTATTATTATTTATTTCATTTTAATTTTGGCAACATAAATATCATTATTATTATTATTATTATCATTATTATTATTATTATTTATTTAATTTTAATTTTGGCAACATAATCATTAGTATTATTATTATTAATTATTATCATTATTATTATTATAATTATTTATTTCATTTTAATTTTGGCAACATAATTATTATCATTATTATTCATTATTATTATTATTATTATTATTATTATTATTATTATTATTATTATCATTATTTATTTCAATTTAATTTTGGCAACATTATTATTATTATTATCATTATTATTATTATTATTTATTTCATTTTAATTTTGGCAACATGATTACACCATAAATAGTTGCGTAGCTCTATGGGTGCTGCTCTTATCAGACTTCATCTTGTGAATACTCAAGAAGCCGGTATAAGGAGATCGAGCCTGTTGGATGCTGTGAATAAGGTTGGCGATGAATATAACTTAAGTCTACTACGTGAAATAAGAGGCGATGGGGTGTCGTATTTCTTCAGTGTATCGCCAAATTCATAGCATTTCCTTTCCCTCTGTGTACGAGTGTAGCTTTCTTTCTGTTTCGAAGATTTCCCGACTTGCAAAAAGGCCACACTTTTGCTGCCAACTTGCAAATGAAATTAAATATTCTGGAGAATTGAATGAAGTACGACACATGTACTTGAGAAAACATCGTATCATTTTTTTCTTTCTTTCTTTGCTACTGAGATTGAGGATCATCATTGATATGAATTGTAAATATATGGTAAATACTCTTCGAATTCCTCTAATGTTCGTAGCAACAAGAACGTGCAGATCAAGCAACTCACTTCATAAACAGCGTTGGCATTATACGGAACGGGGTGAAGTGAAGAGATCAGATCAAGCCAACGCTAATTTTGAAGATCACGCAAAATTCCCGTTAAGCAATCATGTCTCGGATTGCAAGTCGGGAAATATTCCAAAAAGAAAACTACATGAATTTTCCGTGATCTTCAAAATTAGAGTTGGCTTGACCTGATCTCGTCACTTCACCCCGTTTCTAATAATGTCAACAATGCTTATGAAGTGAGTTAGTTGAGGTGCACGTTCTTGTTGGTAGCAACATTAAATAAAAGTATTCGAAGATTATGTACCATGTATTTACAATTCATATCAGTGATGGTCCTCAAACTCAGTAATCTCAGAAAGAAAGAAAGAAAAAAATGATACGATATTTTCTTAAGGACATGTATCGCACTTTATTCAATTCTTCTCCAGAATACTCATTTCACTTACATTTTAGCAGCATAATCTCAGAAAGAAAGAAAGAAAGAAAGAAATGACACGATATTTTCTTCAGTACATGTCTCGCACTTTATTCCATTCTTCTCCAGAATACTCATTTCCTTTACCTTTTAGCAGCATATGAGGGGACTTTTTGCAAATCGGGAAATCTTCGAAACAGAAGGCTACACTCGTACACAGAAGAAAAGGAAATGCTATGAGTTTGGCAATAAACAGAAGAAATACGATCGCCAATGTCAATCATTACTATACTTTTACTACAAAAATAATAGAAGAGAAACCGCAATAATGATTATGTTTACAATAATAACATTGATAAGAATGATAAAAATTATATTTATAAAGATAATGATAAAGATAATGACAATAGTAACAATGACAATAGTAATGATGATAATATTAATAATTATTATTATAATGATGATAGTAATAGTGATATTATACTGATAATATTAATGATGTTAACAATAATAGTAATCATTATATTATATTGATAATATTAATGATATTAGCAATAATAGTAATGATGATATTAATGATAAAGATATTAATGATAATGATGATAATAATGATAAAAATATTGATAATGATAATGATGATAACGGTAATAATAATGATAGTACAAAATTATGATGATTAATACGATGATAATGATAATGATGATAATAATGATAATATTAACAATAATAATGTTAATAATGATAATATTAACGATAATGATAATGATAATAATGATAAAGACAGTATTGAAAATAATGATAAAGATAATGGAAATGATAATAACGATTATGTTGATTAAGATAATGATAATGATAACGATAATAAAATCAATAACGATTATGAAAAAAGTGAAAGTAATTATGACAACGATAACGATAGCAATAATGATAATAATAATGATAAGAACAATAATAATGATATCCGTATGGAATGAGGAGCCTGACTTGAACCCCAGCCTCATGAAGCGAGCTGAAGCGAGAAGGGCTTAGGGAGGAAAATAGGGGTCATGTTCACTCCTCTTGAACACGTGAACACAGATCCTTGGCCTGTCATATATGACATATGTCATATGTCAGGATCATACGCAGGTGCGACGTGTACCCAGAGCGGAGAAATAATACTAAGTCCTTGTGATTGAGTCTATTAGATTATATGAGATAAAATGAGGCTTAAAATTACGTGTTCGTGCGTGTGTGTTTGTGTTTGTGTGTGTGTGTGTGTGTGTGTGTGTGTGTGTGTGTGTGTGTGTTTGTGTGTGTGTGTGCGCGCACACACATACATACACATATGCGTACACGTATATCGCCCATCAGATTCGTCTTTTTTAAAATAACCAAAAACTTCTTTTGGCCAAAGTGACAAATTTTGTAGTTTTAATTGGGAAGCTCAACTGAATTATGGTTGTCCAAGCTCCTTAATCGTGAGATTAAGAGAAAGTAGAAAACTAAATTAGATTTTTTTTTCTTAGTAATGCTTTTACTTATTAACAAATCTGAGTGTGGAAGTGGTTTGACGACCGTGTAATTGTGTAATTAATTCTCACTTAAAATAAATAAATAAATAAATAAATAAAAAATGAATAAATAGATAAAATAATCTCATACCTGATCGCATATTTGGGTCTTTATCTGATTTTGGCCTTTATCAACCGCCTTTGTTCACTTCGGAATGTTCATGCCGGATGCTTTTCACATTTCTTAGCATTCAACATAACTTGTGGATGTAAAATGAACAAAAGAATGAAAAGACATGGAAGAAGAAAGACAAACTATATGAAACACCTGAAGGTTTATAATTAATGTTCAGCGAAAGAGAAAGAGAAAGCAGCCGTCATTACAAAAGAGAGAAAGAAAAAGAAAAAAAGAAAGAAAGCAAAAGAAAAAAACAACAACAACAGGAAATGCCTCTGAAGCAAAGTTTAGATTGAATTGAAAAGTTATGACACAACTTCACCTGTTTGTCAGTTTCTAAGATTTTGATGTTGTCATTACACCAAAATACCACTACTACGAATGCTACCAGCTACGAGAACGACTATTACTACTCCTTCTGGTATTACTGGTACTACTAATTCGACAATAAACAATAATAATGACAATAATGATGAAGATGAAAATGATGATGGTAATGATGATGATGATGATGATGGTGACGATGATATTAATGATGATGTAAATGATTATCATTATCATCATTATTATCATCATTATCTATATCATTGTCAAAATGATAATGATAATGACAATGAAAATGATAATGGTAATAAAGATTATACAAGAGATGAAAATGATTATGATAATGACCATCATAAATAATGATAATAATAATAGTAATAATAATGACAATGATAATAATGCTAATAATAATAATAATAATAAAGATAATAATAATGATATTAATAATAATAATAATAATGATAATAATAATAATAATAATGATAACAAAAATGCTAAGGCTAATGCTAACAATAATAATAATAATAATAATAATGATAATAATAATAATAATAATAATAATAATAATAATAATAACAACAACAACAACAACAACAACAACAACAACAACAACCATAAAACCACCAACAACAAAAATAAACAACATCATCTACTTTTCATCAAAACCTTATTTTCAAAACCGCTGAACAGAGTTGAGACACGTGACAGGCGCCTCAGCAGAACAAATCCTCGCCAAGAAGAGATTACATGACTTAATCTTTAATTTTGGTTGGAATAATCATCTGTCATTCAGTCAAGAGAAGAGATTATTATCATTATTTCTAATTTAGTCAATTTCAATCATGAAAAGGATAATGGGGATTATAATGATAATAATGATAAATGATAATAAGAAGATTAGTATTCTAATTTGGTTAATTTCAATAATGAAAATGATAATGATGATTATGATAATGATGATATATGATAATAATGAAAATATTATTAATAATAATGATAATATCAATAATAAAACAAATGATAATAGCAATAATGATAATTATGATAAAGATGATGATAATAATGATAATAACAATTTCTTACCATCATTACTTTCGCCGTCAAAATAATTTCTGTTAACAATGATATTATAATCATCATTACTATTAGTGGTATCAAAATAGTCAACCATATAATCTAATATATTTCGTTACTATTATTTTGATTTTTTCCGTTTGTTTTATTATGTTCTTATAAGTCAACTCTCTCCATATAAAAACAGCTGGGCGAGACGAAGGGAAAGAGGCAGAGAAAAGAGGAGGCACAGAGAGAAACCGATAAGGAGGGCGAAGAAAAGAAAGTAGACGTAAGTAGACGTAAGTAAAGATTGCTGTTTTCGAGGTCAATTTGGCGCATGTAAGTTTTATTCACGATTTGAACTTTCTGATACTGATGAGAATGCCTTCAGGAGATAAAGGGAGAAAAGATAAGAACGTTTTGCTTACTTTTTTCTTTCTTGTTCTTCGTTTTTTTTCTTTGTAGATGAGTACATGTTTTTTCTTTCTCTTTCTTTTCTCTCTCTCTCTCTTTCTCTCTCTCTCTCTCTCACTCTCTCACTCTCTCTCTCTCTCTCTCTCCCTCTCTCTCTCTCTCTCTCTTTCTCTCCCCCTCTCTCTCGCTCTCTCTTTTATTATCGCTCTCTCTCTCTCTCTCTCTCTCTCTCTCTCTCTCTCTCTCTCTCTCTCTCTCTCTCTCTCTCTCTCTCTCTCTCTCTCTCTCTCTCTCTCTCTCTCTCTCACCCATCCCCCCTCTCTCTCTCTCTTGTCTAAGATGTAGATTACGTGTTTTTTCTCTCTCTTATTATTATTATTATTATTTTTTTTTTTATTATTTTTTTTTTTTTTTGAAGTGTGTGTTCATGTAAGTGAGGATGAATACATGTTCGTGTCTTGTATAGGAAGACTGCCCTCGTTGATGTCTTTTATTTTACGTGTGGGAAATAATGGAGGAGAAGGAGGATTAGATGAAGAAGGAGAAGGAGACGAAGATGAAGGAGAAGTGGAGGAAGGGGCTTGAACAAAAAAGAGGGAGGAAAAGAAAGAAGATAGATAGAAAAAATAAATAAAGCGGAAGACGGAAAAAAGGCGAGAAGAAGAAGGAGAAGGAGACGAAGACGAAGGAGAAGAGTAAGAAGGGGCTTGAAGAAGAAAAAAAAAGAAAAAAAGAAGAGGGAGAATAAGAAAGAAGACAAACAAAAAACAAAAAATAAAGGAGAAGACGGGGGGAAAAGGCGAGAAAAAAACATAAAGAGGCCAAAGAGGACTCACAAGAGGCTTATTTCCTACAGGATTAAAGCTATGACTCTTCTTAAGGACAAAGCTTCTCTTCACCCACATAAGCACAACGATAATCACTCGCTCACGACACAAAAGCTACCCTCCCACCCCACCCCCACCCTATCTGGCCTCTAGGGGGGAGGGGAGGCTGTTGTGTCACGGCTTATGGAGACATAAACTATGAGAATGAAAGTACCTTCTTTTCTTCGTCTTTCTTCTTGGTTTTTCTCTGTCTCTCTTCTTTCTTTCAATTTTTTTCCTTCTTCTCTGTGTCTATTCTTTTTCCTGCTTCTTTCCCTCTACTTCTTCCTCCTTTTTCTTTTTCGAGATCTCTTATCTTCTTCTCTGTCTCTCTCCTTCCTTCTATACGTCTTTTCCTCTTTATCTTCTTGCCTTCGATTTTTTTTCTTCCCTCCATATCTCCCTCCTTTCTCATATTCTATTTCTCTCCTTTTCCTCTCTTCCTTTCTCCCTTCGTTTAATCTGTGCTCTCTCATTCTATTCCTCTTCCTTTTTCCTCTTCATTTCACCTTTCCTTCCTCTCTCTCTTCACTTCATCTATCGTCCCTCTCTCCCTTCGTCTCAATTGTACTCTCCTTCTCTATTCCTCTCTTTTCTCCTTCACTTCATCTTTCCTCCCTCTCTCTCTTCGTTTCGCCTGTCCTCTTATTCTATTCCTCTCCCTTTCCTCCTTTACTTCACCTTTCCTCCTTCTCTCCCTTCGTCTCACCTGTTCTCTTATTCTATTCCTCTCCCTTTTCATCTTCATTTCACCTTTCCTCCTTCTCTCCCTTCGTCTCGCCTGTCCTCTTATCCTATTCCTCTTCCTTTTCCCCTTTACTTCACCTTTCCTCCTTCTCTCCCTTCGTCTCGCCTGTCCTCTCTTATCCTATTCCTCTTCCTTTTCCCCTTTACTTCACCTCTTCCTCCCTTTCTCCCTTTTCCTCCTCCCCCTGATTACTATCCCTTCCAAGACGTCTCATATTACTTTCCCAATTTCCTTGAGGAATACAGGTAATAATTATGTTTCTGTCCCGTTGGTCGAGATGAGTGAGGGAGAAAGGGGAGAGGGAGGGAGGGAAGGGAGGAAGAGAAAAGGAAGGAGGGAAGGAGAGGAAGGAGATAATTAAAAGAAGGAGAGGGGGGAGAGGGAGGGAGGAAGAGAAAAGGAAAGAGGGAAGGAGTGGAAGGAGATAATTAAAAGAAGGGGAGGGGGGAGAGATGGGGAGGGAGGAAGAGAAAGGGAAGGAGAGAATCGGGGGAAGGAGAGAATTAAAAGATGAGGAGAGGGAGAGAAAGGGGAGAAAGTATCCGCGAAGGAATTAGAAAGGAAAGGAGAGAAATTAAAGAAGGGGAGAGGGAGAGAAAAGGGAAAAAGGAGGGGTGACGGAATTAGAAAGGGAAGGAGAACAACAGTAGTAGGAGAGACATAAAAGAAGAAGGGGAGGGATGAGGTGGAAAGGAATTAGAAAAGGAAGGAACGAAGAAGTAGAAGGAGAGATGTAAAGGGAAGAGAGGGGGAGAGGGGAAGGGAAGGGAGGGAGGAGGAGAAAGGGAAGGAGAGAAGGAGTGGAAGGAGAGAATTAAAAGAAAGAGAGGGGGGAGAGAGGGAGGAAGAGAAAGATAAGGAGGAAGTATGGAAGGAGAGAATTAAAAGAAGGAGAGGGGAGAGGGAGGAAGGGAGGGAGGAAGAAAAGATAAGGAGGGAAGCAGTGGAAGGGGAGAAATAAAAATAGAAGAGGGGCAGAGAAAGGGGAGAAAGGATTCATGAAGGAATTAGAAAGGAACGGAAAGAAATAAAAGAAGAGGAGAGGGAGAGAAAAGGGAGAAAGGAGGAAGAAGGAATTAGAAGGGAAGGAAGAAAACAGTAGTAGGAGAGACACATCAAAGAAGGGTAGAGTTGAGGTGGAAAGGAATGAGAAAAGGAAGGAGAGAAGGAGTAGCAGGACATAAATAAGGGAAAGAGAGGGTGAGAGAAAAGGGAGAAAGGAAGGGAGAAGGAATTAGAAAGTGAAGGAGAGAAACAGTGGAAGGAGAAAAATAAAAGAAGGGGTAGGTGAAGGGAGAGGAAAGGAAGAAAAGAGGGAGAGAAAGGAGATTAAGAGAAGGTAAGGAGGAGGGAGGCTATTACTATTACTATTACTTTCACTACTACTACTACTACTGTGCACTGTGTGGCGTAGTGGTAGCGGTCCCACGCCAGAGTGGATTATAATCCCCCCCCCCCAAAAAAAAAAAAACACTAATACATGGAATTAAGACAAAATCATTACCAATTATCACAATCATATTTATACAACTAGTAGTACTACTACTTATAATGATATTATCATTATATTTATTATATTCATCATTATCCATAACAGCATGGAATCATAACTTTGTTGATATCATAAATAATCAGCTTTCTTATCTCTCTTTTTCCTCTCACTAAAGAAGTGTATGTTTTTACTTGCTCTTACATCCGCTTTCCTTTTTCACTCGGTCTCACTTCCTCTCTCTCTCTCTCTCTCTCTCTCTCTCTCTCTCTCTCTCTCTCTCTCTCTCTCTCTCTCTCTCTCTCTCTCTCTCTCCCTCTCTCTCTCTCTCTCTCTTCACCCGCCTTTCCTCTCTCTCTCTTCACTCGTTCTCCCTTTCGCGCTGTCTCTCTTCACTCGCACTTACTTCCTCTCTCTCCCTCTCTCCCTTCACTCGCTCTTTCCCTCTCTCCCCCTCCTCCCCCTCTCCTCCAAGCCTCTCTTTCCAAAATGACGCAGAACAGAAGGCTCACACTAATACTTTTTTTTTTCCCCAGAAGCTCCCATACCAAAGCGGGCGAGAATTCTGACATGCCAGAGTGCTCCATTTTCCTCTCTTCTTTGCTTTTATCTTTCTTTTCTTTTACTTTCTTCTTCGTTCTTGTTCTTGTTTCTGTTTTTGTTCTTCTCTTATCCTCTCTTTCTTCTTCTTTTTCATTTATTTTCTCTTTCTCATCCACTTCATCCTTCTTCTTCTTCTTCTCCTGCTCCTCCTCTCCCTCTTCTTTTTCTTCTTCTTCTTGAACTTTTCCACCTCCTCTTTCTTTTCTTTTTGCCTTGTTTTCTCCTCCTCTTTCTCCCTTTCATTCTTCTTCTCTTTCTCTAACTTCGCCTTTCCCTTCTTCTCCTCCCTTATCTTCTTCTTCTATTTCTCTAACTTCGTCTTTCCCTTCTTCTTCTCCTCCCTTATCTTCTTCTTCTCTTTCTCTAACTTCGTCTTTCCCTTCTCCTCCTCCCTTATCTTCTTCTCTTTCTCTAACTTCGTCTTTTCCTTCTCCTTCTCCTTCTCTCTATTTCTTAACGTAAATGAAAAAAGGCGACCCTGTTCTCCTCGCCTTTTGAGTTCCCGGGAGACAAAGATCTCGAGAACAAAACCGTAAAAAGAAGACAAAGAAGGAATTGGAGAGAGAGAGAGAGAGAGAGAATGAGAGACAGAGAGAGAGAGAGAGAGAGAGAGAGAGAGAGAGAGAGAGAGAGAGAGAGAGAGAGAATGAGAGAGAGAGAGAGGGGGAGAGAGAGAGGGGGAGAGAGAGAGAGAGAGAGAGAGAGAGAGAGAGAGAGAGAGAGAGAGAGAGAGAGAGAGAGAGAGAGAGAGAGAGAGAGAGAAAGAGAGAGAGAGAGAGAGAGAGAGAGAGAGAGAGAGAGAGAGAGAGAGAGAGAGAGAGAGAGAGAGAGAGAAAGAGAGAGAGAGAGAGAGACAGAGAAAGGGAGGGGGTTAGAATGAATAACAGATAGAGAGAGAGAGACTGAGAGACAGACGAATAGGGAGACAGAGATCTCAACAGATAGACAGATACATACATACATGTACAGGGAGATAAAGAGATGGATAAAAATACTGACAGACAGATAGATAGATAAGAGACAGAGATAATTAGCAAGAGAGAGAGAGATGAGAGAGAGAGAGAGAGAGAGAGAGAGAGAGAGAGAGAGAGAGAGAGAGAGAGAGAGAGAGAGAGAGAGAGAGAGAGAGACAGAGAGAAAAGGCAAGAAAGAGAGAGAGAGAGAGAGAGAGATAGATATAGATAGATAGATAGAGAGATAGAGATAGATAGATAGATTAGACAGACAGACAGACAGACAGACAGACAGACAGAGAAAACAAATGGGGGAGGGTGAGAGGAGAACAGAGGATCATCAAAATTCTATCGGAGCGAGGGAAAAAAATGCTATTGGTTGTCTGTAGAACACTCGCCTATAACTATAATGTCTTTTCTTTGTGTTAAGTTAATATCATATGTTTGTTGTCCATGTAACCCTATTTCATCTGATTATTAATATTATCTTTTTATCAACCTGTAATAATTATCTTGATTATCAATATTATAATTATTATTATTACTTTTTTGTTATTATCATCATTGTTATTATCATTATTATTATTACTTTTTGTTATTATTATCATTATTATTATTATTATTATCATTATTATTATTATTATTATTATTATTATTATCATTATTATCATCTTTATTGTTGTTATTATTTTCAGAAGTAGACACACTATACGTTTTTATTCAACCACAATAAACATCTACCTTTGGGTTCTCCTTCCTAACAATTTGCTAGTGTAATGGGTCATAAGTATACAGTACACAAGAGAAACTCAACAAAACCTAAACTCAAGAATCATTGAATACAAAAGACTTATCAGCTGGTACGTAATACACTAATTCCTCCCCCATTTCGTCTATAAGATCTTCTTTTGAACTCTTAAATGATTTCTTAAGTTCATTAGGCTCTTCAATTCTCCTTAACGGGGCTAAGGATATCTTTGATCTTTCTATCTTGAAATCTCTTTACATCAGACATCTTTCCTTTTTAGGGGTAATATCTAGCATACATGTTTTATATGGTACTTTCCTGGCTCCTATTATTCTTTCTAAATAATTGTCATATTTCTTTTATGTTTTGTAGTTCTTATACCGCTAAATGGAATCCCAGATCTGATTATAGAATTTTGAATTTGCTTATTTTAAACGTTTTAACAATTTTGTTAATCATCATGACGTCATTTGTATACTTGTTCGTAGATATGTATTTTAATCATTGATTTTTTTTTTAGCAGTTATCAAACTACAGTTCGATCTTTCTTCGTCCTAATGGCCACTTTGGTTTAATTTTCTTGGGCATCAAACTATAATATTTTCCAAACCATACTATTCAAAGTACTTTTGTACCTCAGGTACAAATATATATATATATATATATATATATATATATATATATATATATATATATATATATATATATATATATATATATATATATATATATATATATATATATATATATAAATATATATATATATATATATATATATATATATACATATAATATAGTATATATATATATATATATATATATATATATATATATATATATATATATATATATATATATATATATATATATATATATATATGTATATATATGCACACACATATACATGTGTGCATGTATGTATGTGTGTATGTGTGCGTGGGGATGTACATCTGAGAATGTCTGTACCTGTGTATACTTGCATGCATTTAAGATCTACGTCTAAACAAACATGAAACAGCAGGACGAGAAAAGTATCTCAACCTCCCCCCACTTCAACCCTCTCCCCCCCCCAAAAAAAAGAAAACCGGTTAACAAACAAGCAAATCGACAGAACAGGAACTACCCCTCCCCCCTTCCCCTCCCCCCCCCCCCCTGCCCCGCCCCTCCCCCTCCCCCCCATACTTTTTCTTCCCGATCACAAACAAGTCCGTTTATCCAGCAGACGAGTTCGCCGAAACAAACCTCTCCCTTCCTCAAGACCTTTTTCTCCTGTGGGTCTTTTTTTTCTCCCTTTCCCCTCTTTCGGAAATCGACCTCCTCTTCTTCTTCTCCTCTTCTCCTTCTCCTTCTCCTTCCTTTACCTTTCCCTCCGACGAACCCTTTCCTGAAGGAGGAAAGGAGAGAGACGACCTCCTCCTCTTCTTCTCCTTCTCCTTCTCCTTCTTCCTTTACCTTTCCCTTCGACGAACCATTTCTCGAAGGAGGAAAGGAGAGAGACGACCTCCTCCTCTTCTTCTCCTTCTCCTTCTTCTTCCTTTACTTTTCCCTTCGACGAACCCTTTCTTGAAGGAGGAAAGGAGAGAGAGGAAGAGGTTAAGGTTCTGGGGATTTATGATCTTCAAAGTCAAGGAATCATATAACTATTTCCATCGCCGCTCGCTAGACAAGGGAGGGAAGTGGCTGCTCGCTCTATCGCTCGCTGGCTCGCGCGCTCGTATAATTTAATCACGGTTTTGGGCCGGTGGGTGCAAAGAAATTCATCTGGTGATTAAAAACCTTCCTGGATTGATTTTTTTTTTTTTCTTTTTTTTTTTAACTGACGTTCTAATGGATGCCAAAGGAGAGAGTATGTGTGTGTGCGTGTGTGTGTGTGTGTGTGTGTGTGTGTGTGTGTGTGTGTGTGTCTGTGTGTGTATGTATGTGTGTGTATGTTTGAGAGAGAGAGAGAGAGGGGGGGGGGAGGGGAGAGAGAGAGAGAGACAGAGATAGATAGATAGAGAGAGATAGATAGATAGAGAGATAGATGGATAGACAGATAGAGAGAGAGAGAGAGAATGAGAGAGAGAGAGAGTCAGAGAGTGAGTGAGTGAGTGAGTGAGATCATATATAATAAACAGACAGATATATACATATGCAGACAGACACAGAATGCCAGACAGAGAGATAGACTCGACAGCTACTAACACGACAAAGCAAACCCCATAATCCTGCTGTTAAATGAGTCTCACGGAGCAGCGAGCACAACTTTGATCAACTCAACTCAAACTTATCACAAATCGAGCAAGATCTGAACATGAACCAGACTTGCGTACGTCAAGCTGAGAGAAGCTATAAGTGGGCTTAATTAGGGGAGGAGCAAGCTTTAGTAAACACCCCTCAGGCTATCCCTACGATTCCCTAATGATGTAGGCTCTTAATTCGATACTCTGCGATTGGAAACGGGAACTAGAACCTGCCCGTTAATCTCCTTTTCCAATCATGATTTTTTCCCCTCCTCTCTCCTTCTTCCTACCCCGTTTATTCCTACTTTAATCTTATTCCTTCTTCGACCTGTTTGCTCGTACGCATCCTCCTCCTTCTCCCTCCTCCTCCGTTGGTTCTTCGACCTGTTTGCTCATTCGCATCCTTCTCCTTCTTCCTCCTCCGTTGGTTCTTCGACCTGTTTGCTCATTCGCATCCTCCTTCTCCTTCTTCCTCCTCCCGTTGGTTCTTCGACCTGTTTGCTCATTCGCATCCTTCTCCTTCTTCCTCCTCCCGTTGGTTCCTTCTCTCTCCTTTTGAGGATGTCAGTCATTCTTTCGAAAGGATCTCCGGAATCTCCCCGTTTGCCCCGAGGGAAAGGATTGTGAGAATGTGCTCTTCCTTCTAAGGATTGGAGGAAATTGAATCCGACCTTGATATCAATGCGAGTTCGAGTTTTCTACGATCAACTCAATTCAATTTTCTCTAATCTTGACCTTCCTTTGGCATCATAATTCACCTCTTTTTTCCAAGTACTTTCGATTGGTAATTTCAATTTTCTCCAATCTTAACCTTCTTTGACATTAAAATTCACCTGTTTTTTCCAAGTACTTTCGAATGGCAATTACGCTTGTCATTCAGCCATGCAAATCATTCAAGAGCTATTAATATTTTTTTGCCATTTATCCATGCAATCATACAAGCGCTATTAATAGGAACGGCGTCACGAAATGAACGATTGCTCCTATAAATAGCCAAGGAGGGTAATCAGCATTGCAATTATCATTCACCAAATTTTTATGCCGTTTGCTCTGCCATTTGTATACGAATCTCCAACCGAATCGATAATCCTCCCCTGATACGCCGTAGTAACGTGGCTTTTAATCGGTTGCCTGCGCCCTCTCCTCCTCCTCTTCCTCCTTCTTTATTCCCTTGCTTTCCTACCTCCAATTCCATCCACCAGTACTCTTTGCTCCATTATTATCCTCCTCCTCCTCCTCTTCCTCCATTCTTCTTCTCTTCTTCCTCCTCCTTCTTTATTCCCTTGCTCTCCTACCTCCAATTTCATCCACCAGTACTCTTTGCTCCATTATTTTCCTCCTCCTCCTCCTACTCCTTTATTCCCTTGCTTTCCTACCTCCAGTTTCATCTACCGGTACTCTTTGTTTCTTTCTTCTTCTCTTCCTCCTCCTCCTCCTCCTCCTCCTTCTTTATTCCCTTGCTCTCCTACCTCCAATTTCATCCACCAGTACTCTTTGCTACATTATTTTCCTCCTCCTCCTCCTACTCCTTTATTCCCTTGCTCTCCTACCCCCAATTCCATCCACCGGTTCTCTTTGTTTCTTTCTTCTCCTCCTCCTCTCCCTCTTCGCCCTCCTTCTTTATTCCTTTCTTCTGCTACCTCCAGTTTAATCCACCGGTACTCTTCGTTTCTTTCTTCTTCTCTTCCTCCTCCTCCTCTTCCTCCTCCTTCTTTATTCCCTTGCTCTCCTACCTCCACTTTCATCTACCGGTACTCTTTGTTTCTTTCTTCTTCTCTTCCTCCTCCTCCTCTTCCTCCTCCTTCTTTATTCCCTTGCTTTCCTACCTCCAATTCCATCCACCGGTACTCTTTGTTTCTTTCTTCTTCTCCTCCTCCTCCTTTATTCCTTTGTTCTCCTACCTCCAATTTCATCCACCAGTACTCTTTGCTCCATTATTTTCCTCCTCCTCCATTCTTCTTCTCTTCTTCCTCCTCCTTCTTTATTCCCTTGTTCTCCTACCTCCAGTTTCATCCACCGGTACCCTTTGTTTTATTCTCCTCCTCCTCCTTCTTTATTCCCTTGTTCTCCTACCTCCAATTTCATCCACCGGTTCTCTTTGTTTCTTTCTTATCCTCCTCCTCCTCCTCCTCCTCCTGCTTTATTCACTTGCTCTCCTACCTCCAATTCCATCCACCGGTACTCTTTGCTCCATTATTTTCCTCCTCCTCCATTCTTCTTCTCTTCTTCCTCCTCCTTCTTTATTCCCTTGTTCTCCTACCTCCAGTTTCATCCACTGGTACCCTTTGTTTCATTCTCCTCCTCCTCCTTCTTTATTCCCTTGTTCTCCTACCTCCAATTTCATCCACCGGTTCTCTTTGTTTCTTTCTTATCCTCCTCCTCCTCCTCCTTTTCTATTCCCTTGTTCTCCTACCTCCAATTTCATCCACCAGTACTCTTTGCTCCATTATTTTCCTCCTCCTCCTCCTACTCCTTTATTCCCTTGCTCTCCTACCACCAATTGCATCCACCGGTTCTCTTTGTTTCTTTCTTCTCCTCCTCCTCTTCCTCTTCCTCCTCCTTCTTTATTCCCTTGTTCTCCTACCTCCAGTTTCATCCACCGGTACTCTTCGTTTCTTTCTTATCCTCCTCCTCCTCCTCCTTTTTTATTCCCTTGTTCTCCTACCTCCAATTTCATCCACCGGTTCTCTTTGTTTCTTTCTTATCCTCCTCCTCCTCCTCCTGCTTTATTCACTTGCTCTCCTACCTCCAATTTCATCCACCAGTACTCTTTGCTCCATTATTTTCCTCCTCCTCCATTCTTCTTCTCTTCTTCCTCCTCCTTCTTTATTCCCTTGCTCTCCTACCTCCAATTTCATCCACCGGTACTCTTTGTTTCTTTCTTCTTCTCTTCCTCCTCCTTTTTTATATCCTTGCTCTCCTTCCATCAATTTCATCCACCGGTACTCTATGCTCCATTATTTTCCTCCTCCTCCTCTTTGTTTCATTCGTCTTCTCATTTTCCTTCTCCTCCTTTATCCCCTCTCTCTCCTACCTCCAATTCCATCCACCGGTACTCTTTGTTTCATTATTCTCCTCCTCCTCTTCCTGCTTAATCCTCTTTCACTCCTACCTCCAATTTCATCAACCGGTTCTCTTTGTTTCATTCTTCTTCTCCTCCTCCTACTTTATCCTCTTGCTCTCCTTCCAACAATTTCATCCATTGGTACTCTTTGTTCCATTCTTCTTCTTCTCCTCCTCCTCCTCTTTTATCCCCTTGTTCTCCTACCTCCAATTTCATCCACCGGTACTATTTGCTCCATTCTTCTCCTCCTCCTACTCCTCCTCCTGCTTTATCCCTTTGTTCTCCTACCTACCATCCACCGGTACGATTTGTTTCTTTCTTATTCTCCTCCTCTTCCTCCTCTTTTATTCCCCTGCTCTCCTACCTCCAATTTCATCCACCAGTACTCTTTGTTTCTTTCTCTTCTTCCTCCTCCTGCTTTATCCCCTCTCTCTCCTACCTACCATCCACCGGTTCTCTTTGTTTCTTTCTTCTCCTCCTCCTCCTCCTCCTGCTTTATTCCCTTGCTCTCCTACCTCCAATTTCATCCACTGTTACTCTTTGTTTCTTTCTTCTTCTCCTCCTCCTCCTCCTCCTCCTCCTCCTCCTCCTGCTTTATTCCCTTGCTCTCCTACCTCCAATTTCATCCACCGGTACTCTTTGTTCCATTGTTCTTCCCGTTGTTCCAGCACGCCGAGGGGCAGACGATATAACTGGGAGAGATCTTCACTCTATCTATCTTCCTCTTTCTCGCCTTTTCTCCTTTTTCTTTTCCTTCTTTTCCCGTTTGCGTTGTTAAGGAGGAGGAAGGGAGGTCGAAGAGTCGCTGGTGTGAGATGATGTCTATCCATGTTTATCTATTGGGATTTTTTCCCAGTTTGCGAATGAGGAATATATAAGAAGAAAAAAAAACTGAAGGAAGCTATATATTTTTCCCTTCATGGGAGTTATTAAATTGAGGAATAGATAAGAAGAAAAGAAAATTGAGGGTATTTTTCCTTCATGGGAGTTATTAAATTGAGGAATAGACAAGAAGAAAAGAAGATTGAAGGTATTTTTCCTTCATGGGAGTTATTAAATTGAGGGATAGATAAATAGATAGATAGAAAAGAAGAAAGAAGAATGAAAGTATCCCCCCCCCCATGGAACTTAGTTATTAAATTGAGGGATAGATAAATAGATAGATAGAAAAGAAGAAAGAAGGTATCCCCCCCCCCCCATGGAACTTATCAAATTGATCCCCCTTCTTATTAACCGAATGTTTATTACGTCTATTGCATCCCGGTTCATCAGACGGCCAGGCAGATGATCCTTTTTTTTCAATTCTCTCATTTCCACGTTCGTCTGGAGACTGAAGGCCGAGAGAGGAAGGTCTCACAAACCCTTGCATAGGTCAGGTCGTCTGTGACCTAAGATTTCCGACGAATCATTTCTAACAGGTCATTTTCTCTTTCTTTCTCTCTTTGTCTGTCTGTGTGTCTCTGTCTCTGTCTCTGTCTCTGTCTCTGTCTCTCTCTCTGTCTCTCTCTCTCTCTCTCTCTCTCTCTCTCTCTCTCTCTCTCTCTCTCTCTCTCTCTCTCCGTGTTGTTGTCTCTTTTTTCTTTCTTGCTTTCTTTTTTTCTCTTTCTTTTTTGTTCCCTGATCTGTGTCTCTCTTTTTTATTCTCTCCCTCTCTCGCTCTCTGCCTCCCTCCCTCACTTTTTCTTTTCCCCTCTTTCTTCCTCTCTCCCTCCCAACCACTCTCCTTCCCTCCCTTTTTTTCTTTTCTCTTCTCCTCTTCCTCTCTCCTTTCCTCTCTCTCCTTTCCTCTTCCTCTCTCCTTTCCTCTCCCTCCCTTCCTCTTCCTCTCTCCTTTCCTCTCCCTCCCTTCCTCTTACTCTCTCCTTTCCTCCCTCCTTTTCTTTTCTCCTCTTCCTTCCTCTCTCTCCCTCCCTTCCTCTCCCTCTCCTTCCCTCATTTCCTTTTCTCCTCTTCCTTCCTCTCTCTCCCTCTCTCCCTCCCTCTTCCTATCCTTCCCTCCATTCTTCCCTCTTCCTCTCCCTCCCTCCTACCCCTCCTTCTCAATTTTCAAGCTGTCTCTCCCTAAACCTCCTTTACCTGAGTGTCTTCGATATACTGCATGAGACGAAGTTCAAGCTTCTTTGTAAAGTGAGAGATTGAGTCTGACATTTCAGTTTTTTTCTTTTTTTTCGTGCGTGTCTGGCAGTATTTCAAAAATCTGTGGGCGTCTGTGTATATGCTAGATTTTTAGAATTATTGTTATTATTATTTCATTGTTGTTTTGGTACGCTTTCATTATTATTTTGTTGTTGTTGTGGTTAATAATGGTTTTGTTGTTATTGTCGAACTTATCATGTTGTTGTTATTATTTGGCTACTTCTGTTATGGAAACACAGCTGTTATTATTTTTGGAAAATGTTCTTTGTTCTGAAAATAACTCTTAATTTGAAAAGTATGGATGTTTTTTGTTTTAACTGGATGCTAGATGGACCTTTGTAAATGACGGGAAAATAAAGTAATTTCTTCGGTACCGTAATGTCGGAATGTTTGTTAAGATGTTCAGTAATGTCGGAATGTTTATTAAGATGTTCAGTAATGTCGGAATGTTTGTTAAGATGTTCAGTAATGTCGGAATGTTTATTAAGATGTTCAGTAATGTCGGAATGTTTGTTAAGATGTTCAGTAATGTCGGAATGTTTGTTAAGATGTTCAGTAATGTCGGAATGTTTATTAAGATGTTCAGTAATGTCGGAATGTTTGTTAAGATGTTCAGTAATGTCGGAATGTTTATTAAGATGTTCAGTAATGTCGGAATGTTTATGAAGATGTTCAGTCATGTCGGAATGTTTGTTAAGATGTTCAGTCATGTCGGAATGTTTGTTAAGATGTTCAGTCATGTCGGAATGTTTATGAAGATGTTCAGTCATGTCGGAATGTTTGTTAAGATGTTCAGTCATGTCGGAATGTTTGTTAAGATGTTCAGTCATGTCGGAATGTTAATTAAGATGTTCAGTCATGTCGGAATGTTTATGAAGATGTTCAGTCATGTCGGAATGTTTGTTAAGATGTTCAGTCATGTCGGAATGTTTGTTAAGATGTTCAGTCATGTCGGAATGTTTGTTAAGATGTTCAGTAATGTCGGAATGTTTATGAAGATGTTCAGTCATGTCGGAATGTTTGTTAAGATGTTCAGTAATGTCGGAATGTTTGTTAAGATGTTCAGTCATGTCGGAATGTTTGTTAAGATGTTCAGTCATGTCGGAATGTTTGTTAAGATGTTCAGTCATGTCGGAATGTTTGTTAAGATGTTCAGTAATGTCGGAATGTTTATGAAGATGTTCAGTCATGTCGGAATGTTTATTAAGATGTTCAGTCATGTCGGAATGTTTGTTAAGATGTTCAGTCATGTCGGAATGTTTGTTAAGATGTTCAGTCATGTCGGAATGTTTGTTAAGATGTTCAGTAATGTCGGAATGTTTATGAAGATGTTCAGTCATGTCGGAATGTTTGTTAAGATGTTCAGTAATGTCGGAATGTTTATGAAGATGTTCAGTCATGTCGGAATGTTTGTTAAGATGTTCAGTCATGTCGGAATGTTTGTTAAGATGTTCAGTCATGTCGGAATGTTTGTTAAGATGTTCAGTCATGTCGGAATGTTTGTTAAGATGTTCAGTAATGTCGGAATGTTTATGAAGATGTTCAGTCATGTCGGAATGTTTGTTAAGATGTTCAGTAATGTCGGAATGTTTGTTAAGATGTTCAGTAATGTCGGAATGTTTATTAAGATGTTCAGTAATGTCGGAATGTTTGTTAAGATGTTCAGTAATGTCGGAATGTTTATGAAGATGTTCAGTCATGTCGGAATGTTTGTTAAGATGTTCAGTCATGTCGGAATGTTTGTTAAGATGTTCAGTCATGTCGGAATGTTTGTTAAGATGTTCAGTAATGTCGGAATGTTTATGAAGATGTTCAGTCATGTCGGAATGTTTGTTAAGATGTTCAGTAATGTCGGAATGTTTATGAAGATGTTCAGTCATGTCGGAATGTTTGTTAAGATGTTCAGTCATGTCGGAATGTTTGTTAAGATGTTCAGTCATGTCGGAATGTTTGTTAAGATGTTCAGTAATGTCGGAATGTTTATGAAGATGTTCAGTCATGTCGGAATGTTTGTTAAGATGTTCAGTAATGTCGGAATGTTTATGAAGATGTTCAGTCATGTCGGAATGTTTGTTAAGATGTTCAGTAATGTCGGAATGTTTGTTAAGATGTTCAGTCATGTCGGAATGTTTGTTAAGATGTTCAGTCATGTCGGAATGTTTGTTAAGATGTTCAGTCATGTCGGAATGTTTGTTAAGATGTTCAGTAATGTCGGAATGTTTATGAAGATGTTCAGTCATGTCGGAATGTTTGTTAAGATGTTCAGTAATGTCGGAATGTTTATGAAGATGTTCAGTCATGTCGGAATGTTTGTTAAGATGTTCAGTAATGTCGGAATGTTTATGAAGATGTTCAGTCATGTCGGAATGTTTGTTAAGATGTTCAGTAATGTCGGAATGTTTATGAAGATGTTCAGTCATGTCGGAATGTTTGTTAAGATGTTCAGTCATGTCGGAATGTTTGTTAAGATGTTCAGTAATGTCGGAATGTTTGTTAAGATGTTCAGTAATGTCGGAATGTTTATTAAGATGTTCAGTAATGTCGGAATGTTTGTTAAGATGTTCAGTAATGTCGGAATGTTTGTTAAGATGTTCAGTCATGTCGGAATGTTTGTTAAGATGTTCAGTCATGTCGGAATGTTTGTTAAGATGTTCAGTAATGTCGGAATGTTTATTAAGATGTTCAGTAATGTCGGAATGTTTATTAAGATGTTCAGTAATGTCGGAATGTTTGTTAAGATGTTCAGTAATGTCGGAATGTTTGTTAAGATGTTCAGTAATGTCGGAATGTTTGTTAAGATGTTCAGTCATGTCGGAATGTTTGTTAAGATGTTCAGTCATGTCGGAATGTTTATTAAGATGTTCAGTAATGTCGGAATGTTTATTAAGATGTTCAGTAATGTCGGAATGTTTGTTAAGATGTTCAGTAATGTCGGAATGTTTATGAAGATGTTCAGTCATGTCGGAATGTTTGTTAAGATGTTCAGTCATGTCGGAATGTTTGTTAAGATGTTCAGTAATGTCGGAATGTTTGTTAAGATGTTCAGTCATGTCGGAATGTTTGTTAAGATGTTCAGTCATGTCGGAATGTTTGTTAAGATGTTCAGTAATGTCGGAATGTTTGTTAAGATGTTCAGTAATGTCGGAATGTTTGTTAAGATGTTCAGTAATGTCGGAATGTTTATTAAGATGTTCAGTAATGTCGGAATGTTTGTTAAGATGTTCAGTAATGTCGGAATGTTTGTTAAGATGTTCAGTAATGTCGGAATGTTTGTTAAGATGTTCAGTAATGTCGGAATGTTTGTTAAGATGTTCAGTAATGTCGGAATGTTTATTAAGATGTTCAGTAATGTCGGAATGTTTATTAAGATGTTCAGTAATGTCGGAATGTTTGTTAAGATGTTCAGTCATGTCGGAATGTTTGTTAAGATGTTCAGTAATGTCGGAATGTTTGTTAAGATGTTCAGTAATGTCGGAATGTTTGTTAAGATGTTCAGTAATGTCGGAATGTTTGTTAAGATGTTCAGTCATGTCGGAATGTTTGTTAAGATGTTCAGTCATGTCGGAATGTTTGTTAAGATGTTCAGTCATGTCGGAATGTTTGTTAAGATGTTCAGTAATGTCGGAATGTTTATTAAGATGTTCAGTAATGTCGGAATGTTTATTAAGATGTTCAGTAATGTCGGAATGTTTATTTAGATGTTCAGTAATGTCGAATGTTTATCAAGATGTTCAGTAATGTCGGAATGTTTGTTAAGATGTTCAGTAATGTCGGAATGTTTGTTAAGATGTTCAGTCATGTCGGAATGTTTGTTAAGATGTTCAGTAATGTCGGAATGTTTATTAAGATGTTCAGTAATGTCGGAATGTTTATGAAGATGTTCAGTAATGTCGGAATGTTTATTAAGATGTTCAGTAATGTCGGAATGTTTATTGAGATGTTCAGTAATGTCGGAATGTTTATGAAGATGTTCAGTAATGTCGGAATGTTAATTAAGATGTTCAGTAATGTCGGAATGTTAATTAAGATGTTCAGTCATGTCGGAATGTTTATCAAGATGTTCAGTAATGTCGGAATGTTGATTAAGATGTTCAGTAAAGTCGGAATGTTTATTAAGATGTTCAGTAATGTCGGAATGTTGATTAAGATGTTCAGTAAAGTCGGAATGTTTATTAAGATGTTCAGTCATGTCGGAATGTTTATTAAGATGTTCAGTAAAGTCGGAATGTTTATTAAGATGTTCAGTAAAGTCGGAATGTTTATTAAGATGTTCAGTCATGTCGGAATGTTTATTAAGATGTTCAGTAATGTCGGAATGTTGATTAAGATGTTCAGTAAAGTCGGAATGTTTATTAAGATGTTCAGTCATGTCGGAATGTTTATGAAGATGTTCAGTCATGTCGGAATGTTTATTAAGATGTTCAGTAATGTCGGAATGTTTATTAAGATGTTCAGTCATGTCGGAATGTTTATTAAGATGTTCAGTAATGTCGGAATGTTTATTAAGATGTTCAGTCATGTCGGAATGTTTATTAAGATGTTCAGTAATGTCGGAATGTTTATCAAGATGTTCAGTAAAGTCGGAATGTTTATTAAGATGTTCAGTAAAGTCGGAATGTTTATTAAGATGTTCAGTAATGTCGGAATGTTTATTAAGATGTTCAGTCATGTCGGAATGTTTATTAAGATGTTCAGTAAAGTCGGAATGTTTATTAAGATGTTCAGTAAAGTCGGAATGTTTATTAAGATGTTCAGTAATGTCGGAATGTTGATTAAGATGTTCAGTAAAGTCGGAATGTTTATTAAGATGTTCAGTCATGTCGGAATGTTTATTAAGATGTTCAGTAAAGTCGGAATGTTTATTAAGATGTTCAGTAAAGTCGGAATGTTTATTAAGATGTTCAGTCATGTCGGAATGTTTATTAAGATGTTCAGTAATGTCGGAAT
>NC_091549.1:54899086-54901586 GCF_042767895.1 Penaeus vannamei
TCTCTCTCTCTCTCTCTGCTCTCTCTCTCTCTCTCTCTCTCTCTCTCTCTCTCTCTCTCTCTCTCTCTCTCTCTGTTTCTCTTTTTCTCTCTCCTCTCTCTCCCTGACTCGTCCCCCACTCTGTCCTCTCCTCTTCTCTTTCCTCCTTTTCACTCACCTTGCCTCCTCTCCTCTACTCCCTCTCCCTATCTATCTCTCTCTCTCTCTCTATCTATCTCTCTTTTTCTCTCTCTCTCTCTCTCTCCCTGACCGTCCCCGCCCCTGTCCTCAGCAACCTCATGCAAATTACAGCAATTTAAGGACGACAAATCATCACGCTCGCCTCGGCTCCGCGCTCCTTGCTTCAACCTGTCGCACGCTCTTTGACTCTCCGTATCCAGGCGAGAGGAGAGAGGAGGGAGAAGGAGGAGAGGAGAGGAGGGGAGGATAGGAAGAGGAGAGGAGGAAGGAGAGGAGAGAAGGAGAGGAGGAGAGAAGGAGGAGGAGAGAGGAGGAAAGAGGAGAGAGGAGAGAGGAGAGGAAGGAGAAGGAGTCGGTGAGAGTCAGTCGAAGATAGAGTCAAGAGTCAGTCAAGAGTCAAGAGTCGAGAGTCAGTCGAGAGCCGAGAGTCGAAAGTCGAGTCGAGAGTCAAGAGTCAGTCAAGAGTCAAGAGTCAAGAGTCGAGAGTCAGTCGAGAGTCGAGAGCCGAGAGTCGAAAGTCGAGTCGAGAGTCAAGAGTCGAGAGTCGTGAGTCGAGAGTCGTGAGTCGAGAGTCGTGAGTCGAGAGTCGTGAGTCGAGAGTCGAGACTCAGTCGAGAGTCAAGAGTCAGTCAAGAGCCGAGAGAGTCGAGCGTCTTTCGGAAATAAGCTTCTTAATTCTAACCCTTTCCTCGATGGGATCCGCTCGAGTCTACTGCTTCTTCTTGGGACGAGGTAGTTTAAGTCCATCTTCCTTCTTCTTACGGGTAGTTCGACTCTACTTTTCCTTGGTGGAGGAATATTGACTTTGCTGGATTTGAAGAGGTCGATTTCCTTAGACGGTCTGATTTTTCCTTATTTGGTTACAGGCGTTCTTCCTTTTGGAGTTTTGGCTGTTTGCAATCTTTTTTTTTTCTTTCTTTCTTTCTTTATTCTTTCTTTCCTTCTTTCTTTCTTTCTTATTTTTTCCTTCTTTCTTTCTTTATTTATTTATTTATTTTTTCTTTCTTTCTTTCTTTCTTTCTTTCTTTCTTTTTTGCTTTCTTTCTTTCTTTCTTTCTTTCTTTCTTTTTCTTTCTTTCTTTCTTTCTTTCTTTCTTTCGTTTCTTTCTTTCTTTCTATTTCTATTTCTTTCTTTCTTTCTATTTCTTTCTTTCTTTCTATTTTTATTTATTTCTTTCTTTCTATTTCTATTTCTATCTTTCTTTCTATTTCTATTTCTTTCTTTCTTTCTTTATTTCCTTCTTCCACTTTCATTCTCATTCTTTCTTTCTTTCCCGCTTTCTTTCATTCTTTCTTTCTTTCTTTCTTTCTTTCTCTCTTTCTTTCTTTCTTTCTTTTCTTTCTTTCTTTCTCTTTCTTTCTTTCTTTCTTTGCTTTCTTCTTTCTTTCTTTCTGATTCTTTCTTTCTTTCTTTCTTTCTTTCTTTCTTTCTTTCTTTCTACTTTTTGTTATCATAATTATTGCCTTTGCTTTCGCCAAGGAGGTTATGCTCTGGGTAGTGTTGGTTAGTAGGATAACTCGAAAATGTTAGTTATACTCTAGGTAGTATTGGTTAGTAGGATAATAGAAAGTATTAATATTGCCATCATTAATATTATTGTCATAATAATGTTGCTCTATTCATCATATCAATCATTATTGCTGTTATTATCGATATTATTATAACACTCATTAGTAGTATTATTATCCTCATTGCTATCATTAATGGTATTATCATCATTATTGTTATCCTTTTCGTTACTATCATTATTACAATTATGATCATTATCAAATTTTTTATTGTTGTTATTCATTATTATCATTACTATTATTATCATCATTTTATAATTATCATTCCAGTCATTATCATTATTATATTATTATCAACTTTATTAATATTACCATTATCATCATATTTATTACGATTGTTATTATCATAATCATTCTATTATGATAGTTGCCATTATATTAACTGTTATCGTCTTTATTGTTATCGAAATGATCACATCCGTTATACACCTTTATCACAATCAAAAATACTTAGGAATTCATTTCTATTATTATAAACATCCCTTTAACACTTCTCACTCTCTTTTTCGCTCTCTTGTCTTTCCTTTCTCATGCTCTTTTATCATTTTCTCTTCGCCTCTCTCTTTTTCACATTTTTCCCCTTAATCCTCTCTTTATCACTTTCACTTTTGTTATTCTTCTCTTTCCTTCCTCATTTTCTTCCCTTTTCTCAATTGCTCTCAATTGCCTCTCTACTTATCGGTACCATCACTTTAATCCACAATTGACAGTCTAATTGCGATGATCAATATCTCCCCCAAAGCATTGTAAT
>NC_091549.1:54964086-54969086 GCF_042767895.1 Penaeus vannamei
ATAGAGATAGATAGATAGATAGATATAGATATATTTATGTATACACACACATATATATATTTACATATGTGTGTGCGTGTGTGTATGTGTGTGTGTCTGCGTGTGCATAGACGAATATCAAACTGAAACTGACGTGCAAAAATACCATGAACATCTCCCCTTCCTCGGCACGAGCGCAAGACAAGGTCACACCAATCCGGCTTCACACCCTGACTTGCGAGGCCCTGGGCGCGGATATGCATATGCATGAACAGATCCGTTTATGTTGGTTTATTAAGTTCGTGTTTACGGCCGGTTTCTCCGGATTCGCTGATAAGGCGGACGGTTCGGTTGCTCTCGCGGCGACAGGAGAGACACACACGCCAGGGTCGCCTACGGACGGACGGCTGACTCGCGCCCGTGAAGCGGTTTCTCGCGGCGGGAAAGTGGGCGCCGCTGCCGTCGGCCTGAGCGGGGGGAGGGGGAGGGGTGGGGGTGGGTGGGAGGGATGGGGGAAGGTGGAGGGGGGGGGCGTTTCTGAGGCGGGGTTTAGATTCTTTTCGGTGTGAACTTTTATATATATATATATATATATATATATATATATATATATATATATATATATATATATATATATATATATATATATATATATATATATGTATTTGTATATATGGATGTGTGTGTATATATCTATATTCATATCTATATATATATACATATATATATATATATATATATATATATATATATATATATGTGTGTGTGTGTGTGTGTGTGTGTGTGTGTGTGTGTGTGTGTGTGTGTGTGTGTGTGTGTGTGTGTGTGTGTGTGTGTGGGTGTGCAGAGTTTCGAAAATGTCGTCCCCTGATACCTGGTCCCAATCCATCACTCGCGAGCCCCCGCAGCCACGCAAGGAAAGCAACCCGTCATGACACAAGCCGCCCGTGAACGTGCACAAGGAGCCCGCCACGACACAAGCCGCCCGTGAACGTGCCCAGAACGCGTGGGAGGCCGTGTATGCATGACATAGTCGCCGCTTGCCATGCGAACCCCGAGCGAGAACATTTCCCTCACAGGCGCCTGGGGTGTCGTCTCGTAACTTCCCACATTTTGGGAAATTATCTCGTATACAAAGGCCGCGGCGTGGTCTGTTCGCGCTTAGGGAACGAGGGGGAGGAGGAGGGAGGGAGGGAGAAAGGAGGGAGGGTGGGAGGGAGGAGGGAGGGAGGGTGAGGGAGAAGGGAGGGAGAGGGGAGAAAGGAGGGAGGGAGGGAGGATGAGGGCAGGGAGGGTGTGAGGGAGAGAGGGAGGGAGAAAGAGGGGGTGATGGAGGGAGGGGGAGGGAGGGGAGAAGGGAGAAGGAAGGAGAGAGGGAGGGAGGAGGGAGAAGGAGGGTGGGAGGGAGGAGGGAGGGAGGGAGAAGGGAGATGGAGGGAGGGAGAAGGGAGATGGAGGGAGGAGGGAGGTAGGGAGAGGGGAGAAGGGTGGGAGGGAGGGAGAAGGAGGGTGGGGGAAGAGAGAAGGAGGGAGGAAGGGAGAAGGAGGGAGGGAGGGAGAAGGGAGAATGAGGGTGGGAGAAGGGAAGAAGGAGGGGGGGAGGAGGAGGAGGAGGAGGGAGGAGGAGGAGGGAGGAGGGAGGAGGAGGGAGGGAGGGAGAAGGGAGAAAGGACGGAGGGTGGGAGGGAGAGGGGAGGGAGGGAGGGAGGGGGGAGAAGGAGGGTGGGAAGGGGGAGAAGGAGGGTGGGAGGGGGAGAAGGAGGGTGGGAAGGGGTAAGGAGGGTGGGAGGGGGAGAGAAGGAAAAAAAGGGAGGAGAAGGAAGAAGGAGGGAGGGAGGGAGAAGGAAGAAGGAGGGAGAAGGGAGAAGGAGGGAGGGAGGGAGAAGGGAGAAAGAGAGAGAGAAAGGGAGAGAACGAGAGACAGACAGTCAGACAGACAGAAACAGAACGCCAGTTTCACGGAACGAGCGATCGAGAACCCTTTATCTTGAATGGGGGGAGGGGGGGGTCTCATTCTCATTTGGACCCAGCGTCTCAGGAACCTTTCGTCCGGGCTAGAAAACGTCCATCATTAGGAATCGCAGACTTAACATGCACGTACGTAAGCATCGCAATATTCAAGGATATGTCTCCTACTCCTACCTATCTACATATTCATATCTATTCGCGGAAAAAGTATCCAAGGGAAGCGACGCTTTCGAGGAAACTTTTAGGAGCAAAAAGGAGAAGCAATTCATTCTGGACAGTTTTCCGACACGAAACAAAACAAACAGGGGATGTGCGATGGTCCTGAGACTTGGCTCGCATGGCAAAAAGACCCAGCAAGGTTATTTACGCGTCGAGAGAGGGTAGGGAGGGAGAGAGAGAGAGAAAGAGAGGGAGGGAGAGAGAGAGAGAGAGAGAGAGAGAGAGAGAGAGAGGGGGGAAAAGAGAGAAAAAAGGGGAGAGAGAGAGAGAGAGAGAGAGAGAGAGAGGAGAGAGAAGAGAGAGAGGAGAGAGAGAGGGAAAGACAGAGAGAGAGAGGGAAAGAGAGAAAGAGAGAAAGATAGAGAGAGAGACAGACAGATAGACACACAGATAGACAGTCAGACAAACAGAGACAATACACGAGTTCTGAGAGGGGGAGGGAGGGAGGGAGAGAGAGAGAGAGAGAGAGAGAGAGAGAGAGAGAGAGAGAGAGAGAGAGAGAGAGAGAGAGAGAGAGAGAGAGAGAGAGAGAGAGAGAGAGAGAGACAGAGAGACAGAGAGGAGAGAGAGAGAGAGAGAGACAGACAGACAGAGGCAGAAACAGAGAGACAGAGACAGAAAGACAGAGAGATATTTAGAAAGTAAGAGATATCTAAATTTTAAGAGGAAGAGAGCAACCTCCCTGGAAAACCCGACGTCCAAACCGGGTTCCCCAGAAGCGCTCGCTCCAAAGGGGGGAAACAAAATGTATTTCTCGCCTCGCAGGGAATAGCCGAAGCCACGTCGGGAACACCGTTTATACACAGATTCCCTTCGTTAAGAAATCGGTCACGGTTATTGGAACCTGCGCGTCCTGGTTCCGCGGGATAGGTAGGGTTCCTTCCAGCAAGCTCCCTACCCTTCCCCTTCCCCGCTCCTCGTTCCCCGCCGTTCTCCCTCCCCCCCCCTTTTCTCTCCTCCCCCGTTCTCTCTCCCCCCTCCTTCCCCCCCCTTCCCCCCCGTCTCAGCCCCCCCTTTCCTCTCCTTCCCCCCTCCCCCCCGCTCTCCCTCTCCCTCCCCCTCCCCTCTCCCCAGGTGCATGAATATCCGGATAAGCGAGGAATTCCCCCGAGCGAATGGGCGGCCGCTCGTGCTAAGCGTCAAGGGATTTGGAGACGGATTCACGAAGAGGTCCGGCGACTGTGTTCCAATTTCACTTCCGCTGTATCTTGGGGGAGCAATCAAGCGCGTAAAGATGGGTGGATCTGAAGGCGAGAAGGACGTGGTTAGGAGACATGCAGCAGCAGGAGACAAGGACATGGTCAGGAGACATGCAGCAGCAGGAGACAAGGACATGGTCAGGAGACATGCAGCAGCAGGAGACAAGGACGTGGTCAGGAGACATGCAGCAGCAGGAGACAAGGACATGGTCAGGAGACATGCAGCAGCAGGAGACAAGGACATGGTCAGGAGACCTGCAGCAGCAGGAGACAAGGACATGGTCAGGAGACATGCAGCAGCAGGAGACAAGGACATGGTCAGGAGACATGCAGCAGCAGGAGACAAGGACATGGTCAGGAGACATGCAGCAGCAGGAGACAAGGACATGGTCAGGAGACCTGCAGCAGCAGGAGACAAGGACATGGTCAGGAGACATGCAGCAGGAGACAAGGGACGTGGTCAGGAGTATCATGCAGCAGCAGGAGACAAGGACATGGTCAGGAGACCTGCAGCAGCAGGAGACAAGGACATGGTCAGGAGACATGCAGCAGCAGGAGACAAGGACATGGTCAGGAGACATGCAGCAGCAGGAGACAAGGACATGGTCAGGAGACATGCAGCAGCAGGAGACAAGGACATGGTCAGGAGACATGCAGCAGCAGGAGACAAGGACATGGTCAGGAGACATGCAGCAGCAGGAGACAAGGACATGGTCAGGAGACCTGCAGCAGCAGGAGACAAAATTAAAAAGGAGACAAGGACATGGTCAGGAGACCTGCAGCAGCAGGAGACAAGGACATGGTCAGGAGACATGCAGCAGCAGGAGACAAGGACATGGTCAGGAGACATGCAGCAGCAGGAGACAAGGACATGGTCAGGAGACATGCAGCAGCAGGAGACCTGCAGCAGCAGGAGACAAGGACATGGTCAGGAGACATGCAGCAGCAGGAGACAAGGACATGGTCAGGAGACATGCAGCAGCAGGAGACAAGGACACGGTCAGGAGACCTGCAGCAGCAGGAGACAAGGACATGGTCAGACCTATAGCAGCAGGAGACACGACAACAAGTATTATAGCAATAACGCCAAATATAAGTTTAACAGGAAGAAGATATGACGGATTTAGTCGCTTCAGGGACATTCCTCATCAACTTCAAAAACCAACACGGCTAACTGAGCAAAAATACGAGACACGTAAAAATACAAAAGCGACAATAAGGAAACGTCGATGGGAACAAGCGAACGAAGACACACGACAACAACGACTGCGGATACAACAACAACAACAACAATAAGAAAAATCCGAGGGTGACAGTCGACCGAAGAGATGGCCCAAAGACGAGGCCAAATCCAGCCATTGCTTTCATCGTCCATTATCTCTCTCTCTCGCTCCCAAAGTCCTTCCATTTCTGTTGCGTTTCCTTCTCGACTATATTTCTCCCTCCCTTCCTGCGTCCCATTGGAGCTGTTGCTGCCTTTCCTCTTCTTTGCGGAAGAGCTTTCTCCTCCGCTATTGTTTATGTTTGCCCTTTTTAGCTCAGTCCTTCGCCTCCATTTGCGGGTGTCTTTCGTTCTTCGGCTATTGCTTCTCTTCCTCCTTCTATCGGTGTTCTCTTCTCTTATCTCGGTTCTCG
>NC_091549.1:54974086-54979086 GCF_042767895.1 Penaeus vannamei
GAGGGAAGGGCATGGAAGGGGAGGAGAGGGAGAGAGGGAAGAGTATGGAAGGGGAGGAGAGAAGAGGGATGGGTAAGAAGGGAGAAGAGAGGGGGGAGAAAGGGGAAGAGGGAAGAGAAAAGAGAAGAGGGACGGGTATGAAAGGAGGGGAGAGGGAAGAAGAGAGAAGGAATTTCGAGAAAAGAAGAGAGTGGGCGAGGGCAGAGAAGCACATATCACATGAGCTAATGCATAAAGACAAACGATGTTTTTGTACTCAGCGATTCTGGTATTTCATTTAGAGAACGAAAAAGCGCCACGTGTCTGGAAGGGGGTTGCCAGACACGATTTTGTATAAGCATTTACAAACGCATTAGCACTGATTTAAAGCCGTCTTGGTAGAGTACGAACGTCCAGCGCGTCTGGAGTTTGGCTGATGACGTCATTGTTCGTCCCAAACGCTGATTGGTTGTTGAATGCACTGCCAGGCGCAGGATGAAGTTGGGAAAAATGATCGAACACGTCATTTCACACACAACCTCCGACAATAGCATAACAGCCCGAGTGACCACTTCAGACTTGTCCATATCCTCTCTCTCTCTCTCTCTCTCTCTCTCTCTCTCTCTCTCTCTCTCTCTCTCTCTCTCTCTCTCTCTCTCTCTCTCTCTCTCTCTCTCTTTCTGTCTGTCTCTGTCTCATAATAATAAGAATAATAGTTATGATAATAATAATAATGATCATAATGACCATAATGATCATTAAAATAATTCATGATAACGGTAACAATAATCATGATAATAATGATAATAGAATTAATATCAATGATAAATAATAATAATCATTATGACAATAATTATAATAATAATAATAATAACAGTAAAAGTATTAATAATGTTAATATTATTTGGATTAATGATAATGAAAAATAACACCAATAACATTAATAACAACAGCAAAATGAAAATGTGACCGATAATAACAACAATAATCATAATGATAAGGAGAATCATAATAACAGTAAAGATAATAATAATGTTGTTGATAATTCAAACGATAATGTTATTATCATTATAGAAAACTATTCAAAGAGACAGGAAGCGGTGTCATTACAGGTCAAAACACGGTCATGAAAGAGGGAAGTGTCAATAAAGACTGCAATAACCGAAATAAACTTCTCTGTGACAAAAAGGTATTGACTCTTCAATATTACCAAAAGGTGACAAAGTGACATGGTTTTAAATCTATCAAGATGTGACAAAGTAACATGACTTTTCAAATCTACCTGTATATGATGTGATATGACTACAAATCTACCAATATATAACGTGAGATGACCAAATATGCCAATATATGACGACGTGACATAACTTCAAATCTGCCAATATATGACATGACAAAACTTCAAATCTACCAATATATGACAACGTGACATGACTTCAAATCCACCTATATATGACGTGACATGACTTAAAATCTACCAATATATGACAACGTGACATGACTTCAAATCCACCAAGAGATGACAAAGTGACAGTCTCCAATAGTAAACAATTCCAAAATTCTCCATGAAACAGCATGAAATCGTAGAGTATTGGAAAGTGACTGGGTGAACGATAAAATTCCGTTAAAAACTAATGGAGATGGAATATATCGTAAATCATTTAGAATAACGAGCAACACGCTTATAAATTTTCTTGGACTTACGGAGAACATAACAATAATTATGATAATAATAATAGAGTTAATATCAATGATAAATAATAATAAACATTATGATAATAATAATAATAATAATAATAATAATAATAATAATAATAATAATAATAATAATGAGGTTGTACTATCAGTGATTTCCAGTTGTGAAGATCAGCGTTGGATCAAGAGTAACACCCAAATTCTTGATAGGTCTATCAGAATTATAATAATATACAACATAAAAAAAAAGCTGACACAACCATTCTTAGTTTCACTAGGATTCGGACTCATAACCCACTGAGAACCACAACATTGTATATTATTAAGGTCCTATGTGAGGCTATCGGAAACGGTTTATCTCTCTAGAGGAGCTGGAACTTCTGAATAAAGTGACGTATCACCTGCACATTCCAACACTTTATTAGTTGTCCCAGATCACTTAATACTTGTGTACACTATAATTAGTAAAGGAACAAGAACTCTACCCTTTAGAAACTCCAGATATGAGAGAAAAGACTAAAACCACCATCAGTAGTATATCATAGCTAATAATCAGTTAAAATGACTGAAACCTTGAGAGTAACTGTATTAAAGGCTGCACTGAAATCTAAAGATATAAGCCTGGATTCCTGTTTCATATCCAAAGAGGATTGTGTGTCAAGTCCTTTCGTAAACCTAAGCTGTGTCACTGGAAGGAATAGTCTCATATTAACAGAAAGCCATTTGGCCAGCAACCGTTTAAAAGAAAATGATTATAATAACAGATACAGAATGGATGTAATGGGATCCGTATTCACTGGAAAAAAACACGATAGGCCTTTGGGGATTAGGGTAACTTTATCAGAGTACCAATATACTAAAAGTGACCCTTGGCAAATAAAAATAAGAAATACAACTCAGTTTGGTAATTAGTTGACTGATGTCTTTTTAAAATCAAAGGAAGCAGATCGTTAGGACCTCTTCCCCAACATTCGCCTAAACTAGGTAAAGAATCCCTTAGTTTGGAGGACCAGAATGCCGTCGAGTTGAAACGAGGCAAGGGACAGTTCAGATTCAACTCGGATATCATTCAACTTTGCCTCGAAATGAAGCAGTCTATTAGAATATCAACATTCTCAACAGGACAATGTGTATTGCTAATATCGGACTTCGTCAGGAAGGAAAGTATAAATGCTTCAATACCGATTAGGGGTGATTTGAATGCTAACCACCATTTATAGTGCTGAGACGCTCCAGAGGTAACTTCCTACAAATGTGTATTAAACTCCTCTTCAGCCTTTCCGTAAACATTGTTAGCTTTATTCTGCTATTTACTTAATTATTCCAACTTCATTGGGTACGGTTAATAGACCAGAGATTACAAATTGTAAGTCGATTTGACCGATTTGATCAAATTGGGCCCCGCGCCTGAAGGGGCCACGCGCCAGCAGGGCCCCTTTTTTATCATGTAAGTAAAACACGAAAACTTTCATATTGACTTTCAAAAATTTATTGTACCAAGCATTTAATGTTTACTTGTTTTTTGTTTTGTTGTTTTTGGTTTGTATGTTTTTATGTGAAATATAAACATCCATAAATTTTACGCTGTGAAATAGGGGCCCCTCCATCAGTTTTCTAATTGGGACCCGCAATTCCTAGCACCGGCCCTGATCACAGGCAAATTGTTTAAAGTGATAAGCATAATGTCATCGTTTTAATGGATACAGATCTCCTAATTCTGCTTGTTTAACGTGATAAGCATAATGCCATGGTTGTAATACAGATCTCCAAATTTTGCCACACAATTTTCAACGAAGCATCAAGACCAGAAGCACAACAAAAACCTCTTCTACTAATGCCTCTCTAAGCAGCGACATCCAGACTTGATCAAACTTGCCAGATAATCCTAACTGATCAGACGAACCTTTAGCCGCAACTCCCTGGCCCACAACACCTTAACCATCGAGAAGATTACCTGAACGAGTGGGTTGCGAGTGATTCCCAACTTCCTTCACCAGAAAAGTCAAGAGCAGAGATCCCGTGTCGGTTCCTTGGAGGAGCTAGAGGCTGCCATTCTCTGATGAGCCATGAAGACGCCGATAAGGATAAAACAAGATTTTTATCGTTCGCTTCGATAGAGATGGAAGGGTTTTAAAAACACTCATAAACGCTGTCGTCCGAAGTCATGAAAATGGTATAAAAGTGGGAGAGAGAGAGAGACAAGAGAAAGAGAGTGAGAGAGGGAGAGAGAGAGACAAGAGAAAGAGAGAGAGAGAGAGAGAGAGAGAGAGAGACAAGAGAAAGAGAGAGAGAGTGACAAGAGAAAGAAAGAGAGAGAAGAGAAAGAGAGAGAGAGAGACAAGAGAAAGAGAGAGAGAGAAAGAGAGAGACAGAGACAGATAGAAAGAAGAAGAAGAAAAAAAAAACATACAGCACCCTCTCCCTAGGTACGTTCACGCTACGAACAAAAACATGATTTTAGCAGGACAGACAAGAACCATCAAAAGTAAAAGGAAAAGAAAAAAGGATACGCAAGAACGTGCCACCACCCTCAAGGGCAATGACCGTATTCAGGAATGTCGAGCACGCAAGTATGACCAATCCTGCGAGTCCACTTCCAGGATGCCGATGTTAGAGCGAACTAGTCATAAATAGAGTGGAAATAGAGTGATATCAAGAGCCCTCCCTCGACAGGGAACGCTCGTACAGACGCCCACGGCAGAAAATGGCAGGAGGAGGGGTTCATGTACAGACGCCCACGGCAGAAAATGGCAGGAGGAGGGGTTCATGTACAGACGCCCACGGCAGAAAATGGCAGGAGGAGGGGTTCATGTACAGACGCCCACGGCAGAAAATGGCAGGAGGAGGGGTTCATGTACAGACGCCCACGGCAGAAAATGGCAGGAGGAGGGGTTCATGTACAGACGCCCACGGCAGAAAATGGCAGGAGGAGGGGTTCATGTACAGACGCCCACGGCAGAAAATGGCAGGAGGAGGGGTTCATGTACAGACGCCCACGGCAGAAAATGGCAGGAGGAGGGGTTCATGTACAGACGCCCACGGCAGAAAATGGCAGGAGGAGGGGTTCATGTACAGACGCCCACGGCAGAAAATGGCAGGAGGAGGGGTTCATGTACAGACGCCCACGGCAGAAAATGGCAGGAGGAGGGGTTCATGTACAGACGCCCACGGCAGAAAATGGCAGGAGGAGGGGTTCATGTACAGACGCCCACGGCAGAAAATGGCAGGAGGAGGGGTTCATGTACAGACGCCCACGGCAGAAAATGGCAGGAGGGGGGTTTCATGTGAGAAATTTTAAGATGGGAGGTTTCTTCTTCCTTCGCACT
>NC_091549.1:55049735-55052235 GCF_042767895.1 Penaeus vannamei
TTATTTCATTTTATTTTATTTGTCATCATTATCTTTTATTTCATTTTATTTTATTTGTTATTCCCATCTTTTATTTCATTTCATTCTATTTGTTATTACTTTTTATTTCATTTTATTTTATTTATTATTTTTCATCTTATTTATTTATTTACTTTTTATATTTTCATTTATTTATCTTTTTTATCTATTATCATTTTCTTTTTTTCTTTTTTGGTCCAGGAGCCATTGTCCCAAAACCCGACTCCATAACACAGACTACATAATGTATGATATGTGCATGGCAAACATAAAATGATGAGGAGCAACATAGTCTGCTTGAGATATTCCTGACTTTTCATTCTCTTTCCTCGCTTTTTCTTTCTTTCTTTCTTTCTATTTCTTTCTTTCTTTTTTTCTGTCTTTCTTTCTTTTTTCTTTCTTTTTTCTTTCTTTCTTTCTGTTTCTTTCTTTCTTTTTTTTCTTTCTATTCTTTTTTTCTATTTCCTTCTTCTTCTTTAATACGAATTACCGCACTTATACACGACACCGAAAAGCAGTAATGATGTAGATGATAATAGCAATGATAACGATGATAGAAGTAATAATGATAATTATGAAAATGAAAATGATGAAAATAGAAGTGACACGTGTGACAATTATGACAATAATACTGATAACGGAAGCAAGAATAGTAGGAAAAAAACAGAACAATATTAACAGATATAAAAGGTACTCAACCACACACAAATAATAGAGCGATCTCATACACAAGAAGAAAAAAAAGCAAAAAAAAAAAAAAAGGCGATCACACACACACACAAAAAAAAACAGGGCTATCTCATACACAAAAAGAAAAAATTAGGACGATCTCCCACACACACAAAACAGGGCGATGACACACACAAACAGAAAGAAAGAAAAAAAAACGTAGATCTAACACAAAGAAATTAAAAAAAAAAAGCTAAGTATAGAAAAACAAAAACTAAAACAGGGCGATATCACACACAAACAGAAAGAAAGAAAAAAAGAAAACGTAGATCTAACACGCAAAAAAAAAACTAAATATAGAAAAAACAAAACTACAAAAAAAAACAGCACAATCTAACACAAATAAAAAACAAAACAAAAACAAAGGGCGATCTAACACAAAGAAACAAAAACAAAACCAAAAACAAAAAACGGCGATCTAACACAAATAACAAAAAACAAAACAAAAAACAAAAAAGGGCGATCTAACACTAAAAAAAAGACAAAATAAAAAACAAAAAAAGGGCGATCTAACACAAAGAAACAAAAACAAAAAAAAAAACAAAAAAGGGCGATGTAACACTAAAAAAAAACACAAATATAAAAAGCAAAAAAAAGGGCGATCTAAACACAACAAGAAACAAAAACAAAACAAAAAACAAAAAGGGCACGATCCTAACACAAAAAAAAAAAGAATAATAAAAAACAAAAAAAGGGCGATCTAACACAAAGAAAAAAGCAGAAACCAAAAAAGGGCGATCTAACACAAAAGAAAAAAACAACAAACCACCAAAACCAAAAAAAGGGCGATCTAACACAAAGAAACAAAAACAAAAACAAAAAAGGGCGATCTAACACAAAGAAAAAAACAAAAAACAAAACAAAAAACAGGACAATCTAACACAAAGAAAAAACAAAACCAAAACAAAAAACAAAACAAAAAACGTATCTCACTCCGAACTCGTCATCAGCACTAAGTGTCGCCTCATCTCCCTTGCCTCGACCCGCTTCCTTCCTCCATTAATCCACATTAATCCTTTGGCTTCCTTGGCTCGGCCGCTGCCTCCTCAGCCCCGCCTCCTGAATAACCCGCTGGCGAGACGCGATAAGAAAGAGCGGAAGGCGGTCACGGCCACGCACACGAAACGCACACACGGAACGCACATAGGAAATGCAGACATGAAAGGAACACACGAACCGTAGACATGAAATGCAGACATGAAAAGCACACATGTATGTATTCATATATATATATATATATATATATATATATATATATATATATATATATATAAAGGCACACGCATAAATGCACAAGACAAGAAGCGGGCACAGACACGAAATGCACACACGAACCGTAGACATGAAATGCAGACATGAAACGCACATATGAAACGCACATATCCGTGTGTGTGTGTGTGTGTGTGTGTGTGTGCGCATATGCATATACATACATACATACATATATATATATATATATATATATATATATATATATATATATATATATATATATATATATATATATATATATATATATATATATATATATATATATATATATATATATATATATATATATATATATATATATATATATATATATACATATACATGCACAAAAGTATACATTGCATATACAGACATGCACAAACACACACACACAAAACACAGATGCATACACACACACGTACACACACGTACACACATAGATACACCCACAACCACACAACCCATTCACCGAAGCGACCAACATACTCCCCCCCCCTCAACC
>NC_091549.1:55059735-55064735 GCF_042767895.1 Penaeus vannamei
GGTGTTGGGGCTTCAGATGGGGTGATTCTGACATTATTATTGTGTTTAAGGGATAGTTGCAGTAGTAATAGCTGCACGATTATCACTATAATCATCATTATCATTATCACTATCGTTATCGTTACCTGTCGCGTTACCATTATCATTATCATTATTATTAATATCATTACTATTACATCATTAATAATAGTGGCTGCAGTAGTAGTAGTTATAGTGATAGTAGTAGTAGTAGTGATGGTAGCAATAGTAGTAGTAGCAGCACCAGTTGTGGTACCTGTTGTTTTGTTACTGTTGTTGTTTGGTGGTGTGGTAGTAGAAATATTGCAGAAGTATTAGAAATAGTAGCAGAGGAAACAACATGAGGAATACCCTAAAGCTAAGGTCACACTAGTCTTCTCTGCCCTGGGATCCCTAGGCACCCTCGCCGAAGTCAGGTCAGCTGACCAGTCAAAAAATGTAGCTGACCTGGCTTCGGCTCGGCTGTCTCGGGATCCCAGGACAGAGAGGACTAGTGTGACCCCCTGAAGCTGAAGAGAGCGAAGAACCAAAGGCATAGATAAGCAACAGAAATTATGCAGCAGTGTTCAAGGACCTTACCGAGCTGTGAAGCTGCTTAGAATATGACAAGAGGACTCATTTCTTGCTTAATTATGTCAGGTATATCGAAGAGGAAACTATAACTATGTTTTTAGCACCGGCTGCTATCCGACAACTTCATCAGAAAAGTCATCTTATCAAGAAGGAACAATGACATGTCTTGAGAAGGCTCATCTTATCAAGAAGGAACGATAAAATGTCTTGAGAAGGCAAACTAGAGAACCTCTTGAACGAAGACCATACAGTGAAGGCTGATTCGAAAATATAAACAACTAAATAAACAGACAATGACAAAGAACTAACGAAAATAGAAACTAAATAAACAACGATAAAGAACTAAAAAAAAAAAAAAAAAAAAACAGGACCTAAAATATAAACAACTAAATAAACAGACAATGACAAAGAACTAACGAAAATAGAAACTAAATAAACAATGATAAAGAACTATAAAAAAAATACCCAACAGGACCTAAAATATGAACAACTGAATAAACAGACAATGACAAAGAACTAACGAAAATACAAACTAAATAAACAATGATAAAGAACTATAAAAAAAATACCCAACAGGACCTAAAATATGAACAACTGAATAAACAGACAATGACAAAGAACTAACGAACATACAAACATAAACAAACAATGATAAAGAACTAAAAAAAACAACCCAACAGGACCTAGACACAAACTCGCATTAAGGATCCTGTCAAACAACTCTGGAGACACGGCGCAGCTCCCCAGACAACACCACAGCAGCTCACCACAGCAGCTCACACAGCAGCTCCCCAAACAACACAACACCCACAGCAGCCCCAAACAACACCCACAGCAGCTCCCGGAAGCTGAACAGAACCACAGCAGCTCCCCAACAGCAGCTCCCCAAACAACATGCAGCAATCTCCCCAAACAACACCACAGCAGCTCCCCAGACAACACCACAGCAGCTCCCCAATTACAACAACACCACAGCGAAACTCACCAAACTACACAGCAGCTCCCCAAACAACACCACAGCAGCTCCCCAAACAACACCACAGCAGCAACACCACAGCAGCTCCCCAAACAACAGACACAAAGCTCCCCAAACAACACCAACCTGCATGGCTCCCCAAACAACACCACAGCAGCTCCCAAACAACACCACAGCCCAGCTCCCAAACAACACCACAGCAGCTCCCCAAACAACACCACAGCACAGCTCCCCAAACAACACCACAGCAGCTCCCCAAACAACACCACAGCAGCTCCCCAAACAACACCACAGCAGCTCCCCAAACAACACCACAGCAGCTCCCCAAACAACACCACAGCAGCTCCCCAAACAACACCACAACAGCTCCCCAAACAACACCACAGCAGCTCCCCAAACAACACCACAGCAGCTCCCCAAACAACACCACAGCAGCTCCCCAAACAACACCACAGCAGCTCCCCAAACAACACCACACTCAAGGCAAACCTGCCACGAGAGCTTTGTACAACACCCAGACTAACAAAATACGCGAGGATAACCGTGTCATGGCAAGTGGCGGCGAGTGCACAAGGAGTAGCAGCTCGTTTGGAATTCAATGCTAATGCCATAGGAAGCAATACTCAGCTGGAATAAGTTTGGAGGCAGCCAGAACGTTCTCCGCGAAGTTCTTGAGCAGAACGTTCTCCGCGATGTTCTTGAGCGAGCGGGCGAGGAAAATGCCTTCAGCACCGTGTAATTATCGAAATTATCGGTGTTTGGAGACTCGTTCCCGAAGATAAGACACCGAGGTACGTGTCAATAAGAGTTGAGGAAAATGATCTGAGAGAAATGATCGGAAAACGTAATAAGGAAGTAACGATAGAAAATATGTGAGAGTTATTCGCGCGAGGAGGATTCTGAACCGTCATAGGTGATCGAAGCCATTTTAGTAAGCAGTGGGTCTTCGACTTACGACGAATACAGTACATGTACGTACGTATATAAGCACCGAGGTCACTTACATATGCTAATGCAGTACGTATACATGTATTAAAGTCTTAATCTGAAACATAACAAACTTCTATGACGTAATTGAACACATTAGTAGGGCTAAAGGAACACATGGATGAGAAACTATAAATTCTCTCTCTCTCTCTCTCTCTCTCTCTCTCTCTCTCTCTCTCTCTCTCTCTCTCTCTCTTTCTCTTTCTCACTCTCACTCTCTCTCTCTCTATATATATATCTCTCTCTCTCCTTCTCACTATCTCTCTCTCTCTCACTACCTCTCTCTCTCTCTCTATCTATCTCTCTCTCTCTCTCTCTCTCTCTCTCTCTCTCTTCTCTTCTTTCTATATCTCTCTCTCTCTCTCTCTCTCTCTCTCTCTCTCTCTCTCTCTCTCTCTCTCTCTCTGTCTCTCTTCTCTCTCTCTCTCTCTCTTCCTCTTTCTCTTCCTCTTTCTCTCCCTCTCCTGCTTTCTCTCTCTCTCTCTCTCTGCTTCTCTCTCTCTGTCTCTCTCTCTCTCTCTCTCTCTCTGTCTCTCTCTCTCTCTCTCTCTCTCTCTCTCTCTCTCTCTCTCTCTCTCTCTTTCTTTCTCTCTCTCTGACAGTAGTTCCAAGGATCACACAACTGATTCAGCAACCTGAAGATATCACAATGAATATGTTTATTTCTCGAGAAATCAAAACAACACACCAATTGGAGTAACTATGGAACGGCCACTCCTAGATGCAATGGCCATCGTTGACATGAAGAACATATTGTACTTCTGGGAGAACATCTATAAAAATGAATCCTTTAGTTCGCTAAAAGGAAGTATACGAAAGAGATTTCAGTAAACAAGGAATGAAGACAGGTTATTAAACGAGTGACGAGTGGTCATATCTTTATTACAATTTATTTATTTAGCGATTACGGGCTATATCTATTGTTCGATGAATTATCATTACGGTAGTTACAGGTTTACGAATAATAAGCAAAAATTGATAGCGAAATAGAAAAAAAAGAATTCGTTTGTGTGTATTTGTTACAGCTTTAGTTAATTAGAGATTCTTGCACCGCCCAGAGATAGGATCGTTGGTTAACATTGATCATAATCGTGAAAATTCTGCAAATGATAAAATGTTACTAATAATGATAATGATAATGATAACAATAATAGTGACAATAATGATGATAATAATAATCAAAATCATGATAATACTAATGATAATGTTAATGATAATAATGATAATGGTAATAATAATAATAATGATAATAATAATAATGATAATGTTAATGATAATAATAATAATGATAATAATAATAATGATAATAATAATAATGATAATAATAATAATGATAATAATAATAATGATAATATTAATAATGATAATAATAATAGTAATAGTAATAATAAGGATAATGGTAATAATAACTTAAAGCAAGGGATATCGTCTTGTGACTTGATGTTGACCTCGTGACTTGATGTTGACCTCGTGACTTGATGTGGACCTCGTGACTTGATGTTGACCTCGTGACTTGATGTGGACCTCGTGACTTGATGTTGACCTCGTGACTTGATGTTGACCTCGTGACTTGATGTGGACCTCGTGACTTGATGTTGACCTCGTGACTTGATGTTGACCTCGTGACTTGATGTTGACCTCGTCACTTGATGTTGACCTCGTGACTTCTTGATGTTGACCTCGTGACTTGATGTTGACCTCGTGACTTGATGCTGATCTCGTGACGGAATCCGAGGACATGACGAAGTGCGAAATATACGGTCAAAATGGTGCCAGAATTTGCCAAGACAGTAAGAGCTGACTCAGTCGTTAATGAGCTGTGAAAGATCGGTCAATTTAGGAAGTAGTTGCATCAAATGAGACGAGAAGTGAACGAAGGATTGTAGGATACTTGACTCAATGTAGAAATCCTTCTGTGACAATCTAGATCCTGTCATGCGGGGTTGATGTCATAAGCAGATTATTAGGAAATGACAGAAAAAAAGGCAAATTCAGATGTATGACCAACACTTATCACGCTGATTTCACACCATTATGTTTATAATAACAAATATTATCAGTACTAATATTACTATTATTATTATTATCATCATTATCATTATTGTTTGTTTTTATTATGATCATTATTGTCATTATTATTATTATTATCATTATTTATTATTATTATCATTATCATTATTGTTTTTATTTTTATCATTATTATTATTATTATTATTATTATTATTATTATTATTATTATTATTATTATTATTATTATTATTATTATTATTATTATTATTATCATTATCATTATTATTGTTGTTGTTGTTGTTGTTGTTATTATTAATATTAATACTATTATCATCATTATTATTGTTATCAATATTATCATTAGTATTAGTATTATTGTTATTATCATTATTATTATCACTGTTATCATTATTATTATCACTGTTATCATTATTAT
>NC_091549.1:55069735-55072235 GCF_042767895.1 Penaeus vannamei
TTGCGCAGGGAGGAAAGTACAGAGATTGATTGGACCGTCACTAGTCACAATGTCAAGTAATTAACACGTGATGCATTTTCCTTAGTAATACGGCATATTGCAAAGGGTAATTTGTTTCTTGATCACTGAATATTTTGAAGATGTAGAATTCCAATTTACCGACTGAGAGAATTGTGTGAGTTTAGATCCGTGTATATGTGTTTCAATCTGCTTATATGAGAGTGTATACAAGTACTGGACACACACACACACACACACACACACACACATACACACACACACACACACACACACACACACACACACACACACACACACACACACACACACACACACACACACACACACATATATATATATATATATATATATATATATATATATATATATATATATATATATATATATATATATATATATATATATATGCATGTACAGGGGGTCTCGACGTTTCGTGTATACGACGTTATAAATCATGTACAATATTTACAATTTGTCTTCCATGTGTTCCTTTAGCTCTATTAATGTTTTCATGTACGTCATAGAAGTGTCTTGTTATGTTTTAGATTATGACTTTAATACACGTATACATACTGCATCAGCGTATGTGAGTAACTTCGGTGCTTATATACGTACGTACATATACTGTATTTAGGTGTGTTCCGACTTACGTCCATATTCGGGTTACGACGCCATCGTAGGAACAGTCGTAAGTCGAGGACCCCGTTTACGATTATCAAATATCATCTCATTATCAGTGTTATATATTACATCTAAGATTATGCAGCGCCAGACTTAAGGGTTAAAGACAATATGTATATATATATATATATATATATATATATATATATATATATATATATATATATATATATATATATATATATATTTTTTTTTTTTTTTTAAGCTAATGTATTCATATGAAAAAGAAGGACTGAAAGGAGAATACCCCCCCCACACACACACACCTTTGCGCTCTCTTTTGTTCATTCATTCGCCAGTCCTATTTTCTCTCTTCATTATGCAAAATTAAAAATGAAAGTATGAAAATTTTTAAATGTAAAAGAAGACATATACGACTTAAATGGAATGGAATTAGATAATGGGAACAAGTATAATGGTAATCATAACGATAATAAAAACAAAAATAATGGTAGTAACAGCAATGATGATAATGGTAATGCTAATTATTGCTAACGTTTATAAGAACGATGGCGATAATAACAACAATGATGATGATGATTATGATAATGATAACAATGATGATGATGAGGAGGAGGAGGAAAATGATTATGATACAGATAACAATGAGGATGAGGATGAGGATGAGGATGATAATAATAACAATAATAATGATAACAATAATGATAATGATGATCATCATAATGATAATGATGTTTATCATAATGATCAATAATAATACAAATATGAGTACAAATAACGATAAGAATAATAGTAGCAGTCATAGAGATAATGATAGTGATGATAATAACAATATTGGTAACATGATAAAGCTGATACTACTACAACCATCCCAATACTAATAACACCATTTCCGAAGATAACAACGAAAACAAATAACAAATAACAACGATACCAGAATCTAAACATTCCCCCCCCCCTCTTTCGCTAACCAATCCTCCGATTCTTCCCACAGTGCCACGATATCACAGTGCCACGATACCAGAATCTAAATATCCCCCCCCCCTCTTTCGCTAATCCTCCGATTCTTCCCACAGTGCCACGATACCAGAATCTAAACATCCCCCCCCCCTCTTTCGCTAATCCTCCGTTTCTTCCCACAGTGCCACGTGCCACCATCATTGGCACCAGCGCCGTGTTCATGAAGGCGGGGAGTGACATCAACATCACCTGTATCATCACGGGGGCGAGCAAGGCGACACCCGTGACCTGGTATCATACAACACCTCAATCACGTAAGTTGCATGGCTGTTATATGCTTCGGTAATGCGTTTGATGCGAGTATAAAAGTATAATAGTGTGGTTATGTACGAGAGTGAGAGAGGTGGGGGGGAGGTGAGGTGGGGAGGGGAGGTGGGAGGTGGGAGGGGGGAGGGGAGAGCAGGGGAGAGAAAGAACAGGAGAGAGAGAGGGGGGGAGGAGGGAGAGAGGGGGAAGGAGGGAGGGAGGGAGGGAGAGAGAGAGGGGGAGGGAGGGAGGGAGGGAGGGAGGGAGGAGGGAGGAGGGAGGGTGGGAGGGAGGCAGAGAGAAAGAGACAGGAGAGATATAGATAGATAGAGAGAGAGATGGGAGGAGTGAGAGAGGGAGGCAGACAGAAGGAGACAAAGAGATATAGACAGATAAAGAGAGAGAGGGGGTGAAACAGGGGACACAATGAGAAAGAGAGAGAGAGAATGAGAAGAAGAGAGAGAGGGGGGGGCAGGGGACACAATGAGCGAGAGAGAGTGAGAATAAAGAGAAGGGGGGCAGGAGACACAATGAGAGAGAGAGAGAGAGAGAGAGAATAAGAGAGAGGGGG
>NC_091549.1:55104735-55107235 GCF_042767895.1 Penaeus vannamei
CCCTCTCCCTCTCCCTCTCCCTCATCCTTCTCCCTCTCCTCTCTCCTTCTCTCTCTCTCTCTCGCTCTCTCTCTCTCTCTCTCTCTCTCTCTCTCTCTCTCTCTCTCTATCTATATAACGTTTTATCTAACTGTTTATCTGTCTGCCTATGGATTCATCCTTTCAAGACTGTCTCTGATACAGAATTGTGAAGCTGATCTGAAAATATATGACGAACATATCTTGCAGTTGACTGAACGACCGATCACTGTATCACGTAAATAACGATTCAAATTCTTGTTCTCTCTCTCTCTCTCTCTTTCCCTTTCTTTCTTTCTTTCTCTCTCTCTCTCTCTTTCCCTTTCTCTCTCCCTCTCCCTCCCTCCCTCTCCCTGCCTCCTCCCTCCCCTCCCTCCCTCTTCCTCTCCTTCCCTCCCTCCCTCTTCCTCCCTCCCCTCCCTCCCTCTACCATCCTCCCTCCCTCCTTCCTTCTTCGAGAGCCCTCCCTCCCTCTCCCTCTCCCTCCCTCCCCTCCCTCTTCCTCCCTCCCCTCCCTCTTCCTCCCTCCCCTCCCTCTCCCTCTTCCTCCCCTCCCTCACACTCTTCCTCTCTCTTCACTCCCTCCCTCCCTCTCTCTCTTCCTCCCTCCCTCCCTCCCTCCCTCTCTCTCTCTTCCTCCCTCCCTCCCTCTCCCTCCCCTCCCCCTTCCTCCCCCTCTCTCTCTCTCTCTCTCTCTCTCTTATCTCCCCGATTGTTTATGTCTGTCTTTTCGACTGGCTTCCCTTCCCCTTTTCCCGCCTCGCCAATCCTCCATGTCTGTCAGCTCGTCAGCCTATCGCTATCATCCATTCCCCCTCTGTCAGTCTGTTTATCAGCCTTCTCCCCTTACCTTTCTCTCGCTGTATTTAGTCTGTGAAAAAATTATGGTTTATTATTCTGCGGAAACGAGTACTTTTCTGTGTAATATTGGTAACGTATAAGAATACTTTTACTGATGACTTCCTAGTATCTTGGCTCGTGCGATAATAATACAAAATTTGGGATTATTTAAGTTTGAAAAGATAAATGTTCATGAAATTCTAATGATATCGTTCCATCGCGTTCAGTAATTTCGTGAAATACATAGAGAGCAGTATTACATACAATACTGAAGACTCAAAATACAACAAAACCAATACACTTGAAAGCCTCCGTCTGACCTTTGACCTCCTCCCAACCCAGATTAAGCCACGCTCGGGGGGTCAAAGGAGGTCAGATCCCCGGTGGTAAAACAATACAATCCCACACAATGCCAATAGCCAATGGGACATTAACACACATCCTCAAAATAACACACTTCCCATTAAGCGGACTCGAGGTATAAATTCGAACCGAACTCAATATCCTACAAGATATATTAATGGTATATTTCTTTTTCTCCTTTCTTCATTTTTTCTCCCTCTCCTCTTTTTTTTCCTTTTTTTCGGCGAGCGGAGGTGAGGACGGAATATTTTCGAGATCAAGAAGTTATCTTTACTGGAAATAGCGGAGGCTGGGAGAAATTTTTCGAATAGCGGAGAAGACGGTATAAAGGAATTTTTTTCTCTCTCCCTCTCTCTCTCTCTCTCTCTCTCTCTCTCGCTCTTTCTCCTCCTTTCCCCTTTTTGGAAGAGGAGGAACCGAGGTGAAGATTTATGACCTTATAATGCCGCTGTTTGCATTTCTATTTTATTCCCTTTTATATCATTCGTAGTTTCATCATAATCTGTTACTATTTCGACTATTGTTATTACTATTAGCATCATCACTATCGTTATTTTTATTATTTTCATTGTTTTTTTCATCGTTATCATCATCATCTTCACTAGTATTATTAACATTAACATTCCTTATCGTAATGTTGTTTATTGTGTTACTGTATTACAGAAAACTATATTTCAATGAATTACTAGAATGGTGTTATAGACGTTTATATATACGCACAGGCACGTAAACAGACATCTATACAAACACGCAGACGCACACATACATACACACAGACACACACAGACACACACACACACACACACACACAACACACACACACACACACACACACACACACACACACACACTCATACACATACACACACACACACACACACACACACAGATACACACACACACACACACACACATACACACACACACACACACACACACACACACACACACACACACACACACACACACACACACACACACACACACTCATACACATACACATACACATACACATACACACACACACACACACACACACACATATATATATATATATATATGTGTGTGTGTGTGTGTGTGTGTGTGTGTGTGTGTGTGTGTGTGTGTGTGTGTGGTAATAACGACTGCATAGTATTGCTAGATGTAATTAGTGATCGATTTTCGAATAAAACGTCATGCTTTCCCCACCAAATTCATTTTCTTTCGTTTCGCTAAACAACCGATCGGCAATTTTCACACGCCAGCATCTTTGAGAAAAAGATCTTACCCCTAAGAAGGC
>NC_091549.1:55120112-55125112 GCF_042767895.1 Penaeus vannamei
TTTTTATGTAATTTTTACCAAAGGTATATTACTCCCCCACCTTAGATGCCATCAAATTTTAGTGAGGATCCAGATCAGGAGCCAGAAATTTAAATAAGTGTATCCGTTACCCCACTTACCCTGGCAAGAGGGGAAGCATTATTATTATCATTACCTTTATCATTATTATCTCCGGCAGCGCGGTTATGTTTATGTTAGCGTTGGTTAGTTTGCTTTTCCGTTTGTTCGTTGGCTAGCAGTTATGAACAGATTTTGACCAGAGGCGTATCTTCGCGCAACTTAGATGCCATTAAATTTTGGTGGTGATCCGGATCCAGGATTTGGTTGTTGGTTTCCACGTTTTGAGTTGTCAAATCAGGTGCCTTTAAAAATTGTTTGGGAAAATTCACACCCGCGTTTTTTCTTAGGCCCCTTAGCACAAGATTTGTCACAGTGGGTCTTCTTTGGTAGTCAATTCTACAATCACTGCCGCAATTTTAACAGTTCAATGTTTTCAGTATGATACCATGATCATGCACATAATCCAAAATATTTTCAGTATTTGTCACAAATTTCAATGCTAAATCATCATATCCATAGTCACAGCCGGCGGACTATGTCATTATCAGTTGTTAACACCTAGGTCACTAGGGTCGAAATGTCAGGTGTACTCTCAAAAAGGGCGGTCGAATCCGTAACGATAGGTAACTAGTAGGTTACCGACAAATAATTTAAGATTTCGTTGATTATCGTTTATCTTAAATTATATATATATATATATATATATATATATATATATATATATATATATATATATATATATATATGTATATATATATACTATGAACATATTAAATACAAGAAATGTAATAATTGTATTATTAAATGTTTTAAACGTGATACAAATTTACTGGGGATACACAGCGATATCTATAAACTTTTCAGAAAGCTCACAGTATTGTTTACATTAGAGACCTAACCTAACCGACATGTACGATACTAGTCAGTAATACTATTATACTTTCCTCGTTATACGTAGCACGGACGCCATAATTAGTATTGCCAGTTCATGTTCCGTTTTTCTTCGGCTTTTATTTTCTTTTATCGGGTGTCCCCTATTGTGTATAGTTATAGTTTCCCATAGCCGCTGTTCACTCTACTAGGGTAGTCTGTTACGTGACGCCTCTCCATCTTTTTGTATGCCGTGTCTACAGCACTCTCGTGTGATCTGCAAATAGCTTCTGCAATTTATGTTTCCTCTGTACTATCATTTGCATACATTATGATAAAATACCAGACCTAATATGCTATATATGGTGAATACCCTCCTCTGATATCACACTTATATTTTGTTTATTTACCTATTATTTATTTTACATACTAACTTCTCAATCCAAATTTAATACTGTTCCTCTTATAGTGTACAATATCCGTTCAGCTCTTTTGATGATATGCTTGTTAACTTCACTATAAACCGTACACTTACATCCACTGCATATCATTAATCCAGTGTCTCCTGTATTAGGCTGTTTTTTCCAGATTGATCAAATATTACTCCCCTATAAAACCACGCTCATCTGCAAAGAAAATTATTTTTCTACATATTATATAAGCTCTAAGCAACTTTTCTATAATTTTAAACAATTGTAGTGCGAGACTATCTGGATGCTTTCGGGTAACCTCTTTAATATATTTGCCTTCCTGTTGATATCAGATGCAGGCGCATTCTATCTTTTATTTACAGACTAGAATGGCATAGTTTAGTTCTCACTGATAATAGATGTAATCGTTTCGGCATTTTGGTTTGCTGCGACGTTGATGAACGGATTAAAAGATCAAATTATTGCACTAGCAGGAACAATGTAACGCGAATATAGTAGCAAACAAAGATATGAATAAATGTGACGCTAGGCGATGATGACCCTCAACAGAAAACACCATGGATGCAGATACTAACTAGATCGGTGATCAACGTTCCTGATATTACTCAAGGAGATACCATATTGTATTTTGACCCAGACAAGACGAAGTGATTAATTGTTTGATTGATTTCCGCAGATATATAGAATGAAGAGCCATGTACCCGTTTAAGATTCTTTTACTACCATTCACAATTTTTAGATATCCATATTCTATTTTCTGTATTTCAGTATTCTTAAGAGTAGAACCATTCCAAAGTTCATCTCTATAGAGATACTACAACGACAACACGGTATTCCAAGACCTACGGACAGTTTGGTACATTTCCAACTGGCACACCGCGAGTCTGGAGGTGACAAGTACCATGTAGTATTCCGGGAGGGAGATACGTAGGTCTGTAACGATGACTGTGATTGGTTGAAATAATTTTATATATTCATATTCATATGTATATAAACAACCATATACATATATACATATAATCTCTTTAAAAGAGTACAATTTCATTGCTGATTTTACTGTTCAGAGTCCCCCATGCATATGTGTGGACTCTTGCTTGCTTATAAGAGAGATTTGTGGAAAGTCTGTGAGATAAGTGATCAGGGGTCTTATTGATGGAGTCTTAATGGAAGACCTGGTAAGGAAGGCGGGCACTGTTGTTGGTGTGCCAGTGGGAGGCAGAGAGGGGAAAGTTTCCGATGAGATATCAAAAGCTCTTATGAGCTGGCACGCGTCATTGTTGCCAAATATGGGACTAGAGAGGCTCAGTCAATTCCGACAAAGGAAGACGGTAGAAGCAGCGTTAATTCATACAACTAACAACATCAACACCGCTACGGGGAGCCACGAACTAGCCAAGGTCATCGCTCACCTGATTACCAACGTGACCTGACCACCCAGTATTTATATAAATATACTCCTCTATGTACCTGTACCTCCAGGCTAGTACAGTGGTAACGTGTCGGCTTCTCATCAGAGGGGTCGGCGGTTCGCGCCCCGCCCAGGCGCGAGAAGTTGCAACTGTCGCCCGGAGGTTACTGCTGTGGCTGGGCACCACGGTGGGTAAGGACTAAGCTCTGTCGCGTCAGCACTCGCTGACACACGTTGATCGAGTCGACATTAGTTGGCACAGGCCGGGCTCCCCCATAGCCCGGGCGAGGCTCAGCTTCGCATATCGGACTTATCCTTATCCTTATCTCTTGTAAGCCGGGCCACCCCAGAGAAAAGGCCCGGGCGAAGCATGACTTCGCAAATCTAACTGAACTGAATACCTCTTGTAAGCCTCCAGGCTAGTACAGTGGTAACGTGCCGCCTCTCATCCGAGGGGTCGGCGGTTCGCGCCCCGCCCAGGCGCGAGAAGTTGCAATTGTCGCCCGGAGGTTACTGCTGTGGCTGGGCACCACGGTGGGTAAGGACTAAGCTCTGTCGCGTCAGCACTCGCTGACACGTTGATCGAGTCCACTTCTGTCGGCACAGGCCGGGCGAGGCTCAGCTTCGCATATTGGACTTATCCTTATCTTGTAGTGTATGGCCTGACGAAGCAATAGCGAAAAGGCCTTCGGCAAATTCGTGTTTTCTTGCCCTTCCCTTCGTTGTTCCTGTTGCAATATATATATATATATATATATATATATATATATATATATATATATATATATATATATATATATATATATATATATATATATATATATATATATATATATATATATATATATATATATGTATGTATGTGTATGTGTGTCTATACTACAAATTTCTAACTTATCTCTTTTTCCCTTGCTGACAAAACAACACGAGATCTTTGTGATATGAATTTGATTAGCTTGGAATAGGAAAGACAATGTAGTCCGACATGTGCTTGTAACCCTTGCTATGTGTTTTCTTTACTGTACCACAAATTTTGTCGAATCTTTGGACTGCTTTCTTAAATTTCAGTCTTTTCATGTCTTATTATGCAGTAGTCTTTTTCTTATTTTTCCTTTTTTTTTAGTGGGGTTTGCATCAGAGATGTCATTTATGTAATTATTGTCACAGGAAATGCTTTTCCCATATGTTGCTGTCGATTATTTCGCGAAAACAATAGCGTATTTATTTTGGTTTCTCATTAGTCAGATTAATTTCATGCAGTTTATGACAAAGTATTTTTTTTTTTACACCGACCCGGCGAATATAGCGTGGCTAACAGAAAAGCAGAAAAAATAGAACCAGGCTAGTGAGCGGGGAGCATAGTTGCGCTGTATCATCATTAATCACACCGAAATGTCCAAGGGAGCGGCATGCTTCTTTTACGAAATTGCAAAGCGAAATTGAATTTCGTGGTGCCTTGAAAGTAATAAGGGAAGCCTCGCATTTCTCTTTTCCATTTCCCTTCTCTTCATTTAAACCGAGGATTAGGATTCTCCATATAGAAAAGAAAGAAATAAAGGCAACTATAGTGATAACTGTAGTTATCACTATAGTTGCCAAGCGAGGGATGTGGCTCAAACCCGATGAAAAATGTTTTGCCGAATATTGTCAATGTTTGAGAAACATTATCCTCCACCTAATAGTTCATGCTAAGAGGGAATGGGAAGAGTTAAGGAGGAAATCGAGACGTTACATGTGAACACGTCACCTCTGTCTCGGGGATTAGACACGGTTTCAATAACAACACATTGTCTTATCAGAATCATGACTAGCCCCAATATTTGTCTTCCTTTACTACAGTTATTACTATGATTATTTCAAAATCAAACCATAGTAAAAATATAAAAAATAATAAGCATTTCCAATTAGTCGATTAATTGAAGCCCCCAATCCTCTAAAAATAAATAAATAAGTGTTGTGTGTTAGATATCAACTACATGGCATGGCATTTTGCGCAAGAAGGAATTCAAAGTGTGAATGAAATATAAAATTGAAGATTCCAATTAACGTGTTATTAAAACTGTGTGTATAACTGTCGTTACTTTAAGAGTCTGGCTAGGTTAAGGCGAAGGAGACGCTGTTTAATGCCTGGGTGCCATACCTTATCAAAAGCTTTTGCAACGTCGCGGAGGACGACGTTGACCTTTTTGTTGTTTATTTTCTCTTCTTATGCAAGAGCTATTGCTGTGGAG
>NC_091549.1:55147612-55155112 GCF_042767895.1 Penaeus vannamei
TTTGTATTGTTGTGGGTGACTTCAATGTGGTATCTAGCTGTGATCGAGCTGGCTATGATATGTCTGTTGGTCCTCATGGTCTGGGAGCTGATACCGATAGCGAGAATAGCCACCTTTTCCGGGACTATGCTAGGTCCCAGATATTGAGGATTTCTGGCTCACATTGCTGGACGTGGTACATTGATGCGGGTAATGCATCCAAGGAGATCGACCACATACTCATTAGCACTCGGAGGATCCTTCAGAACTGCTGCCCAGTCTCACATTGTTGGACGTGGTACAGTGATGCGGGTAATGCAGCCAAGGAAATCGACCACATACTCATTAACACTCGTTGGAGGATGCTTCAGAACTGCAGGGTGTATAGGAGTCCTGAGTGCGGTACTGACCATAGATTGGTTGTAGCCACCCTCTGGGTCCACTTTAAAACTCCCCAGTGGTTCAATGATCACCCCAGGGTATTTCACTTGGACAGGCTGAGGGAGGGGAAGTGTGCTCGGGGGTTTGCTGAGGCAATCCCAGGTCGTTTCACAGCACTTGACAATCTGACAGACCCTGTACTTCTGTGGGACCCCAAGCGTGAAACATTTGCTTCAGCTCAAGAAACGGTTAGTGAACGCCTGAGAACAACAGAATTTCATCTTGAAGGAGACACTGGATGCCACAGATGCATGTCATATGGCTCGTCTGACAGGGGATCGTGATTTGCACCATTCTCAGGTGCGCAGAACTCAGTCACTTTTAAGAAGGGACAAGGAACAGCTTGTTAGGAGTCTTGCAGAAAAGGTAGAACAGAAAAGGTAGATGGCCATTTTTTTAAAAACAGTAAATGACCGTCCTGCATACCAAGCCCTGAGAAGGCTGAACTCCAAGCCCTCTTCACAGGTGACCTGTGAAGAGGGCTTGTCAGCAGTTCACTTAGTAAGTGGCCAGATTGTCTTAGATCCTGTTGCAGTGAGGGAGCTCTGGGCTGAGTATTTTGAGCAGATGTACCAGGTTGACCTACCAACAGTTAACTTTGGTGCGGGTAGTGCCGAGATTCTGTTGCCAGACCCACCTATCAGTGAGGATCCTCCTTCCTTAAGTTAGGAAGGCGATATCCAAGCTGAAGAGTGGTAAAGCAGCAGGTATATGCGGCATCCCAGCTGAACTGTAAAAGGCTGGTGGTGAACCCATGGCGTGGGGGTTGCATGCTGGCCTGGCTGCTATCTGGTGGTCCGGTAACATTCCCCGTGATCTGTTGAAGGGTGTGGTCATCCCTCTTTGGAAGGGGAAGGGGGGCCGATGGGATTGCAGCAACTACTGAGGTATCACAATGCTCAGTATGCCAGGCAAGGTTCTTGCCCTCATCCTTCTGAGACGTATCAGAGACCACCTACTGAGGCATCTGAGGCCGGAGGAATCTGGATTCACTCCTAGGAAGTCCACAATAGACCATATCCTTGTACAGTACCGTCGTGAGTTCGGGCATGGGCTACTTGCAGCTTGCATCAACCTCAAGAAGTCGTTTGATACGGTGCATCTGGAATCACTCTGGGAGATCCTGAGACTGAGAGAAATTCCAGCAAGGATTATTGACCTAATAGCGTCTACATACTGGTACCAAAAGTGCTGTAAAGTGCTGTGAGGGCCTGTCGAGCTTCTTTCTTGTTAGTTCAGGAGGCAAGGCTTGGGTCTAGAGGTTTCCTGAACCAAAACCAAGACCCAGGACGAAAACTTGCTCAGTCGGTACATGCTTGCGGCGAGGACATTGAAGTCAGAGAGAGCTTTACATACCTTGGTAGTGTAGTTCATAACTCTAGGATGTCAGACCAGGAAATCAGCAGACAGATTGGCTTGGCAGCAGGGGTCATGAACTCTCTTAACAATACCTGTGCAGAAGGACCAAGCTGTTCGAGACAACCCTGGGTGGAGTAGGCCTGTGGGGCAACCTAGGAAGTCGTGGCTTGGGGAGATCGATCAAATTTGTCGTGGAGCTCGAGATGGGCCGCGTTTCTGCCTGGTGGCTTACCATGAGGGATCCTCGTAGGTACTAAGAAAAGGCGGATACGGTCATGCGCCTCTGTCGGCGTTAACTCCATGATGCTGATGATGATTTAGCATTATTGATTTAGTTATTAATATTATTACTGTTATTACTATCATCACTATTATTATTATCACTAGTATTATTATCGCTATTATTGTTTGCTATCATAATCCTTATTATGATTATTATGGTTATTATTTTCATTATTATTGTTATTATTATTATCATTATCATTATTATCATCATTATTATTATCATTATCATTATTATCATCATTATTATTACCATTATTTTCATCATTGTTATCAAAATTATCATTATTAATATAAGTATTTTCATTATCATGATTATTATAATTATTATTATCACTAATATCTTCACCTTAATACATACATACGGATACACACACACACACACACACACACACATACATATATACATATATATGTATATATATATATATATATATATATATATATATATATATATATATATATATATATATATGTATGTGTGTGTGTGTGTGTGTGTGTGTATGTGTGTGTGTGTGTGTGTATGTGTGTGTGTGTGTGTCCATATGTATGTATATATACACACACACATACCTACCATATATATATATATATATATATATATATATATATATATATATATATATATATAATATATATATGTATATATATACATATATTATATATCATCATCATCATCATCCGGAGCTAACGCCGACGGGGGCGCATAGCCGCGTCCACCTTCTGCTTCCACCTTTTGGGATCCCTCATGGTAAGTCGCCAGGCAGGGGTCCGGCCCATCTCGAGCTCTTAACGACAGGTTTGATTGATCTGCCCAAGCCATGACCTCCTGGGTCGTCCCACAGGCCTCCTCCACCCAGGGTTGTCTCTTACAGAGACAACCTGATGGGCAGGATCAGCCTGTGGAAAGCAAGCCAGGTGGCCATATAGCCTGAGTTGGCGATCACGGATTGTGCATGTAACAGGTCCTGTGCCAGTCTCATGGTGCAGCCGTTGGTTAGACACATGGTCCCGCCAACAGTACCCCATGATCTGGCGCAAGGACCTATTACAAAAGGCGTCAAGACGAGACTCCAGTGCACTGGATAATGTCCAGGTATCATTACTGTAGAGCAAAACTGGCATTACCAGGGCCCTGAAAACCCGTAGCTTGGTCCTTCTGCACAGGTACCAGTATCTCCAAATAATCTTGTCGAGAGAGTTCATGACCCCTGCTGCCAGGCCAATCCGTCTGCTAACTTCCTGGTCTGACAGCCCAGAGTTATGAACTGCACTACCAAGGTATGTAAAGCTCTCTGTGACTTCAATGTCCTCGCCGCAAGCACGTACCGACTGAACAGGTTCTCCTAGCAAGTCCCCAAAGTCCTGGATCTTGGTCTTGGTCCAGGAGACCTCTAGACCCAAGGGCTTTGCTTAATTACTAAATGCATCAAGGGCCACCACTAAGGTTTCCAAAGACTCAGATAGAATTGCATCATCGGCAAAATCAAGGTCTGTAACCTTAATATTACCCAGTGTTGCTCCACAATGACTTTGAACAGTAGCTCTGCCTAGTATCCAGTCCATGGAAGTGTTGAAAAGGGTTGGTGCAAGAACACAGCCTTGCCTCACTCCTGAACTGACAGGAAAGAAGCTCAACAGGCCCCCACCACACTTTACAGCACTTTCAGTACCAGTATATAGGTTTGCTATTAGTTCAATAATCCTTGTTGGAATTCCTCTCAGTCTCAGGATCTCCCAGAGTGATTCCCGATGTACTGTATCGAACGCCTTCTTGAGGTCGATGTAGGCTGCAAGCAACCCATGTCCGAACTCACGACGGCGCTCCACAATGACTCGAAGCACAAGGATACGGTCTATTGTTGACTTACCAGGAGTGAATCCAGATTGCTTTGGCCTCTAATGCCTTAGTAGATGGTCTCTGATACGCCTCAAAAGGATGCAGGCAAGAACCTTGCCTGGTACACTGAGCAGTGTGATGCCTGGGTGATTGCTGCAGTCCCATCGGTCCCCCTTCCCCTTCCAGAGAGGGATGACCACACCCCTCAACAGGTCAGAGGGAACGGTACCGGACTGCCAAATGGCAGCCAGGACAGCATGCAATCCCCGCGCCATAGGTTCACGACCAGCCTTTAACAGTTCAGCTGGGATGCCACAAATACCCGCTGCTTTACCATTCTTTAGCTTGGAGATCGCCTCCCTAACCTCAGCTAGGGAGGGAGGGTCCGCGCTAATGTGTGGGTCCGGCAGCGGAATCACGGCACTACCCGCATCCAAGTTAACTGTTGGAGGGTCAACCTGATACAACTGCTCAAAATATTCAGCTCAATGCTCCCTCACTGCAACAGGATCTGAGACGATCTGGCCACCCACTAAGCGAACTGCAGCCACCTGTGAAGAGGGCTTGGAGTTCAGGTTTCTCAGGGCTTGGTATGCAGGATGAAGGTCATTTACTAAGAAATGGCCTTCAACTTCCTCAGCAAGATTCCTAATAAACTGTTCCTTGTCCCTTCATAACAGAGACCGAGTTCTGCGCACCTGAGAACGGTGCAAATCCCGAACCCCTGCCAGACGAACTGCACGCCTTCCAGTGTCTCCTGAGAGATTGAATTCTGTCTTGCCCTTGGGCGTTCTCCAATCGATTCTTGGGCTGCATCAAGCGTTTCATGCTTGAAGGAGTCCCACAGAAGTACAGGGTCCGTCAGGTTGTCAAGCGCTGTGAACCGATCAGAGATTGTCTCAGCAAACCTCCGAGCACACTCCCTCTCCTTCAGCCTGTCCAGATGAAACACCCTAGGGTGGTCATTGGGCCGCTGGGGAGTTTTGAAGTGTACCCGGAGGGTAGCCACAACCAATCTATGGTCAGTACCACAGAACTCAGCACTCCTGTATACCCTGCAGTTCTGGAGGATCCTCCAACGAGTGCTAACGAGAATGTGGTCGATCTCTTTGGTTGCATTACCCGCATCGCTGTACCATGTCCAACGATGTGGGTCTGGGCGCTGGTACCAGGAGCCAGAAATCCTCAATTTCTGGGATCTAGCAAAATCCTGGAAAAGGTATCAACTCCCAAACCATGAGGACCGACTGACATCTCATAGCCAGCTCGATCGCAGACAGATACCACATTGAAGTCACCCAGAACAATACGAATATCTCACCGGGGACAACTGTCTGCCATGGATGCAAGTTTGGCGTAGAACATCTCTTTCACATCAAGTTTACAAACATCGGTAGGAGCGTACACAGCAATAAGAGACATGAAGCCCAAAGACAGCTTCAGACTCATTACCATTATACAGGCTGGAGCCTACCGGAGACAGCTATGGCTACTCCCCGGAGATGGTGACCATCGCTGCGGCCTGACCAGTAATAGGTGTAGCCACCTACACTGGTCATGCCGCTGCCAGGTCTTCTCACCTCCGAGAGAGCAGCCACCCCCACTCTCAGCCTCCCCAGTTCCCTCGATAGCAGGGATAACCGATCATCCTGACGTAAAGAGCGGACGTTCCAAGCCACCACCCTGACTTCCCGCCTGAGCTTAACCCTCGGGTAGTCGCTCTGGGTGGACGCCACCTCTGCCACCCCTGCCGACGCTGCCCCACATAAAAGGCGGCAGGCTGCGGGACTCTTCATCCACCTGTGGGGTTCCCTAGGGCTTTGCCCCACAAGCTTCATATTGGGCTGGCGGCTGCCAGGACGCAGGCAGGACGAGGAGCTCCCGTTGCTATTCCGCGCCCCTGCAGCCACCCTCCCAACGGGGCCCGCAGCCCGCCTCTCTCGTTGGGTAGGAGGGACATTACCCCTCTCCCCAGCATTTCCAATTAAATGTAACACTGCCAGTGGGTTATTCTCTGGGGGGAGGAGGATTGGCAAGGCCCACCTCCCCCGAGCCTCCCATTGATCTCAGGGGGCTTAGGGGCAGGAGTTAGTACAGGTCCAGGGCGTGTCCAAACGCCGGTGGGCCATGACCCTGTACCTCTGGGGCCTCCTGCTGTTCCGAGATCCCCTACAGTTCAGCCTGGGACCGCAAGGTGCCAGTTTCCATGGGAGGCCACGAGGAGGCACTGCAGAAGTCTCGATGATGGAGAGGCTATGAACTGGCAAGGGAGACTTATGCAGCGCTGCTCCCTTTTTCGCACAAGGCTAGCCAGGGGTGGCAGCTGCAAGCGAGAAGGCATGCAAGCACTAAACACTATCTAGGCTACCACACCATCGCTTCACACCACCCTGCGCATGCCACCCATAAATATATATATATATATATATATATATATATATATATATATATATATATTTTTTTTTTTTTTTTTTTTTTTTTTTTTTTGAAAGCGTTCGTCTGCATGAGTACACATATTTTGATTCTCGAATATGTATGTGAAGCTTCCACCCCTTCTCGGCAAAGTTTGCAGAAGCGGTGGTACCTTTTACTGTCTTTCGGTCCCAGACCGGGCAAACTTCCGCAAAAGTCTTATCAAACTTTCGAAAGTGAAGAGAGAGAAATAGCTTTGTGATTAAGTCTGGAACACTTTCTACTTAAAAGAAAAGGGATGAGGCTTTTCATCATTTGTGCCAATTTCTTTCATTATGTATTGCTTGTATTATTATCCATAGTGCTCCATCATTTCTGCCTACTTCGTTATATTTGTTCACTTTAATTTTCGGAAACAAACGCCCAAGTTAACAGTTCGTACAAGACATTTCACATCTTGACCTTCGCTTTTATCGTTGGGTGACCTGCATTGCCTTTGGAAATTGAAAGATTACCGGTCCAATTTGAATTACTTCCCCGCTATCTTAGTAATCGTCATGATTTCTATTATGATTGTGCAATATCTGGGAGGCGAAATAAACCAGGAAGAACACCATCAAACACTTGAATCACGACATGAATTGTTCAACTAGGCAATACAGTAATTCTCTCTCTCTCTCTCTCTCTTTTTCTTTCTCTCTCTCTCTCTCGCTCTCTCGCTCTCTCTCTCTCCCTCCCTCCCTCCCACCCCCTCTCTCTCTCTTTCCCGCCCTCCCTCCCACCCCCCCTCTCTCTCTTTCCCTCTCTCTCTCTCTCTCTCTCTCTCTCTCTTTCCCTCACACATACACACACACACACACACAGACAGACACACACACACACACACACACATACACACAACAAATGCATCTACGTATATCTTGTCATCATAATCATATAGCTACCTTTTCCTCTACTTTGGAATAAGTTAGATTAGGATATTACAAAAGAATTATTTGCCACACCAATTCATCATCCAGAGCTCGCATTCATCTGAATACGAAAAAGCTTCCCTCCATCATCCTTATTCCATGCAATCGAATTGTTAAGACTCCTGGGAAGTATGTATTTCTCAAGGGAGATAATACTGAGCCACATGTCGAGATTCCTTTTCTTGCTCGAAAGTCAGGATAATTGATGGGTGAGAG
>NC_091549.1:55165112-55167612 GCF_042767895.1 Penaeus vannamei
TCTCTTGTTGATCGTGCTGGACTGGGTGTATTTTGAGAGGAGAGGCTGTTGCTAGGAGGAAAATTGTCACACCGTGTCGTGACGGGTGGCCGCCGAGACCTCAGTCTGTCGATGGTCGCCCTCACTCCAGGTAAGCAAAGAGAAACGTCCCTCGTCGAGGGCGGAATTCACGGTTAAATTAAGGTAATAAGGTGAGGTTAACATGTGCAATTGCGGGGGGGGGGGGTGTATATATGTGTGTGCTATATTGAGTCTGTCGATGGTCGCCCTCACTCCAGAATGAGGATATAGCAGTAGCCAGCCGGCAGAGGACGCTTCCTCGTGGCAGTCATTTTAGGGTGCGATTACATCTCGGCAGGGAACCCACATTGTTTATCCTTCTTTGAACCATCAGAGTGAGGATCTCGTCGAAGAAGATAGATCCTGTGAGGCTGGTGTCAGGACTATGATAACCCAGGTGGGGCGGTGCCAATTATTTAGTGTTATTGAACCGTTGGGAGTCGGGCTCATACCTCCCTCATCAAATCCAGCCATTATTTTTATTTATTTTCTTGTTATGGTTAAATGTCAAAGTAGACAATTTATTTAATATATGTTGTTCCTCGTGTGATTATTATTTATGTGATTTAATTTTGGTGATATAAAACACTTAATTTAGGTTATGTTAATAAATGTTAATAAGCACGAACCTCCTTCACGGTCGTGTCCTCCCATCCCTTCATGTGGGCATAAGGCGTCCGTGGATTCTGTGCAACATATCTGCAGGAGAAAGAGAATTGGCATTGTAAAAATCGTGTTTGCAAGAACCAGAGCATGAGAAATTGTAAACAGATATCTTCAAACCAACAAACAAGTAATATTAGATGATGTGTTTACCGATTCGTCTCCTGCACAATCTTTTCTAACAGTTCCTTTGTCAGGAACTGCCTGAAGACCTCTTCAGCTGCGGACTCTGCATCCAGGTCAGGAACCTTGACCCTAGGAGCTGTAGTAAAGTTGAAGCGACATGGCTTGTTCTCCCTCTTCCTCCAAACAAAGGAGATACCAGGGGCGGTACGAGCCCTGCGGCGCCTGAAGTTTTTCATAAAACTACGTAAAAATGTGTCAGTATGCCAAATAAGCCAGGTTGTACAAATCAAAGGATGGAGAAAACTCACCGGAATGATCCTTGGTCCTGCGATGTTTCACTGGCGGCGTGTACTCCTCTTCTGAGTCCCCACATTCCTCATCAGAGGAATGGCGAAACAGGTAGAGGAGAAGGTCGGGTGCATCCCTCAGGCAAGGAACACCCCTAGAAGTCGAAGGCCTGGGGTCATCCACCGCCTCCTCTTCCTCAAAACTGAGGGAGCGGATGGCAGGGGAAGACCGAGGCCTCCGGGACCGTCGAAGGGAAAGCTGGCGTGACATGATGCAAAGATGGCGTGACATGATGCAAAGATCAGAGGTTCAGGTTGGCAAGTGACGACCTTGACCTGTGTTCGCACTTTTATAGTTTTTTTCCCCATAGCCACGCCTAAATAGGCGTGGAAAATCACATGATATTGTCACGTGACGGCATGAGGATCACGTAATAATGTCACGGGAAATAGCGCGAAAATCACGCGATATTTTCACGTAACCAACATATAAACTCACTCACGAAGGTGTGCTTGCACACACACACACACATACGCACATACATACACACACGCGCGCACACGCACACGTGATGTTAGTCACGTAATCAACATGACCATCTCCAACGTCGTCCTACGAAACGCCACCCATCAAGGGGACGCGTAGCTCCTCCAGCCGCACAATCAAGCCCGCTTACACACTTACACAAGACGCTCCCCAACACACACGCTAAGAGATGCACCCGGGTCCGCCAGCCACTTGCCAGGCCCCGCCTACTATCAGACTCACAGATGCTCCCCAACAAACACGCCAAGGGATGCACCCGTGTCCGCTAGCCACTCACCCAGGCCCGACCACGAACAGACTCACAAACACGCACTCTCAAGCACTCATAGAAAACATACCTAAAACATACGCTTATCACACACACATTACGCAAACAAAGCACACAAAAAACACACAAACACATAGCACACATGCACACACATACTGAAACGCCGCCCATCAAGGGGACGCCCGACTCCACCAGCCGCATAATCAGGCCCGCTTACACACACATTCACAAACACACACACACTCTGCCACCCCGCCCACCATGAGAGATACCAGTTTTGCTGGCCTCTCCCCCAGCCCCTCCTACTATCAGACACACAAACACTCACACAGATGCTCCACTACCACGCATGTCAAGAGAGGCACCCGGGTCCCCTAGCTGCCCGCTCAGACCCGCCCAGCATCCTGTATCAGTCTACCAAAATCTCTTACAATTGTTAGACTAAATGGCGTCTGACAGGTCCTCCCTCGAACTAACAGAAAAATAAATACACAAAAAACCTTTGAAAACAGTAAATTCTAAGAAGAAAACAGAAATAAGCTTACACCC
>NC_091549.1:55177612-55182612 GCF_042767895.1 Penaeus vannamei
AGATTTGATACTTTTCGTGCTAGGAAGCCTTCGACCCGAAAGAGGAAAACATTATACGTTTCCTACAACCAAATAGATAAATAAAGCATATACTGCTCTGAAATATAATAATGGATTTATTTATCCTCCTTATCAAAAGAAGCCTACGGACATTGTACTTGATTGACTAAACGATGATTCTTACATCATGTTAGGTACAATTGCAGTGTTGAAAATATGATATTTTACAACTAAAAGGGATGCCTTATTTAAAGTTTATAGATTATACAGACAACGTTCATTTGATCAAGGATTGCAGACTCTGACCACTCTGATAACTAAAGACAAAGAGCTCATTTCAGATATCATTTACGCCCTGGGGGACATAATAAGAGCTCTAGAACAGTTATGGAATACCATCCACAAACATCAATATAGCAAAACATTAAAAATAACTGTATGAAATAAACAAGGAATAGCTTTGCACGGTTGGCAAGGCTGCGTCATATTCGACAGGCAATGATATTTTACTTAATTTCGGTAATAGCATTTGCTTCGTTCCATCCTCGTACGTCTCTCGTATGATACTGATTAAACTAATAGCGGTACGTGCTGCTGGAAATAATAAAGTCGGATTTTATGAAATGTGGTTGCATGATAATGAATAAGATGGGTGGATTGGCTTTTCAAGTTTAGTGTCTTCTTTTTTATTTTATTCCATTTCTGAAAGATGGAATAATGCACTAACGCATTTGTATGATAAATATTATATTTTCATCCTTTTTTTCAATCTAAACCACATGCGATAATAATAGAATCCACTACTACCTTCGATGAGAAGCTCTACCACGAGGTTACTGTAGAATCACACTAGTCTTTCTGGGACGATGTTTCTCCACGAAGGAACAGTGCAGTGTGACCAATCCCGCCCTGTAGATGACAGACGCCCGGCGTGGCTGTCTAGGGATCCCCGGAATGACAAGACTAGTGTGGCCCTTGCTTACGGAGCTTAACCAGTAACACCCCTCACCGTTTCGCACTAAATAACACGTTAGCCAGATACATTAAAGACTGTAGCCGATGTCTAGTATTTACTTACAATAGTCGATAGCAACCAGCTATAGCAGAAGGGAGGAGGCAGTAAACCTATCATCCACTCTTTCTTAATATCTTTAATTAGCATTATGTGTCCATATGCAGGGATACTGTTATGATTTTTCAGTGCTGCATGATGTATTTTACATAACAAAAAAGTAGAAAATATTGGTCAACATGGAAACATGGCCTCAACTCGCCGCTGTCGCCTGCTACATCTGTACATGTAGTGAAGTGGTTACTCAAAATGGATTTCATGCAGTTGCCAAATGTATTATTGTTAAGATGCCTTTCATTTCATAGAAATGATATTGCCTCAGAATGTCCGCCGTAAGACGCGGAGTGATGCGCCGTACCTCGCCCATCAGCTTCAGCCAAAAATGATTACTGTTACCTTGACAATGAGAGGTGAATGGATTAATCCAGATCCCTCCTTAGATTCATCTCCTCTGAAATAATATCTTTTATCAGATATTGGCCACTGGATGATAATGTCGGACTCAAGTTGCAATATACTGTATAATCAATATAATGCCCATTATCGCTCTCTCTCTCTCTCTCTCTCTCTCTCTCTCTCTCTCTCTCTCTCTCTCTCTCTCTCTCTCTCTCTCTCTCTCTCTCTCTCTCTCTCTCTCTCTCTCGCTCGCTCGCTCGCTCGCTCGCTCGCTTCCTACCCCGCCTCTCTCTCTTCATACAAGGAATTTGCGTAAATTGGCTATTACCTTTGCAGACAGCAGGTTCATAAAAGGCAAAATGGCTGCACATATATCAAAAGACCGAATACAGAAACCGGGGCAAGAAATAGGCAAAACCGAGGGCTAATGATCTGGAACCAATTAGCAGAAAATATTAGAAATATTTCCAACCAAAAGACATTTAAAACAGAAATGAAAGAACATCTACTGGAATATCAGTGACACTAATACCACCATGACATTAGTGTTCTGTGTAGCACAAGCAAGCATTGTATAATATCTATGTTCATAACATATTAGTGTGAACGCCATACATGTAAATAAAACACCCATTGTAATTGTAACATTGGAACACACACACACACACAACCACACACACGCAGCCACACACACGCAGCCACACACACACGCACACACACACGCACACACACACACACACACACACACACACACACACACACACACACACACACACACACACACACACACACACACACATACACACACACACTCACACACACACACACACACACACACACACACACACACACACACACACACACACACACACACACACACACACACACACACACACACACGAAGAGATATATGCACTTGTATTAACGTCTAATTATACGCGCGTTTATGGATGGATGTATCCGTGTGTGTGTGAACATTATCATCCATAAAATGAGAAATCTGAGAACAGCAGCGCGTTCACTGTCATCGCGCACTTTTTAGACAAATTCTGAAAAGAAAAAACTTGAACACTCTGAAGGTGACAAGTCTAGGCCGACATGTTCCAGACAGTGAGCTCGAAAATTATACGTAATTAAGATTAGAACAGGGCTGTGGGAGGATTACGGAAGCTAATTAACTCATGTTTTATCTTCCGGTTTGTTTTGTGTTCAAATTCAAAATGCAACACCGACTTAGTGCATTCTTCTGGCGTTTCTTTCTTTCTTTCTTTGGTTATTCACTTTATTTTTTTTCCCTTTCCTGGTGATTAGGCCTACCAAAAATTTGGGACACCGGTTCGACTAAAGCATTGCCGAATTACGTAATTGCCTTCGTTTCCAATAGCGAAGGCTGGGTGGAAGACTGGCAGGAAGTGATAACGCAAAAGACCCATAATAATGTATGGAATACTTACATACACACACAAACACACACACACACACACACACACACACACACACACACACACACACACACACACACACACACACACACACACACACACACACACACACACACACATATATATATATATATATATATATATATATATATATATATATATATATATATATATTTATATCTTTATAAATTTACACACACACACACACACACACACACACACACACACACACACACACATATATATATATATATATATATATATATATATATATATATATATATGTATGTATAGTTATATATTTACACACACACACACACACACACACACACACACACACACACACACACACACACACACACACACACACATATATATATATATATATATATATATATATATATATATATATATATATATATATATATATATATATATTGATGTATATATATACATATACATATATACATCTGTTAGTATTAGGTAATAATAAATCACAGAAAAAATTCTAAACACTATTAGATAAAGGAAAATACACACACACAGCGCGCGTGCGTACACGTACACATATACAGTGCATACACACATACACACACACACACACTCAAACACACACACAGTGTGTGTGTTTGAGTGCGCGCATGCATGTATGTATATGGATATATTCCTTTCCTCTCACTCCAAAATATTCCTTAAATTCCATCCCCCACATCATAAACCCTACATCTGCTCACTTCCACCTGCCTTGCATCCCCTTCGTCTTTCGCGTTCCCCACGTCCTTTGCTCCCTCACTCCTTCACTCCTTCCCCCATCCCCCCTTCTCTCTGAGCCTCCTTTCCCTTCTTTCCCTTTCCCTTGCACATCCCATTTCTCTTTAAGTTTCCTCCGTTTCCCCGCCCTCTCCTCTTCTCCCTTTTCTCTTTTATGTTCATTTCCCTCTGTTCCTGCCTTTCCTCTGTCAGCCCTCTTCCCTTCCCTTTCTCCCCTCCCCTTTCTTTAAGTCCTCTGTCTTCAACCCCTTCCTCCTCCCCCTTTCTCTCTTCTTAACCTCCCACCTCAGGTAGTCGCGTAAATAATTAATGTGCATAAACTGACGCTCTAACTATAATAATGATAATAATGGCAACTATAGAGTAAGTACAGGATTCTAATAGATTTCGAATACGATACCTCTACGTATGTGTGGATCTTTTATATCTGTGTTGTCAATTATCAACCCATCTTTCATCAAAATAAAATTAAGCGACAGCAACTCCGCAGTCATATGAAATAGGAGTTAAGGCGCAAAGTGCCATTTATAGAAATGAAGGAACCCCCCTCCCCCCATTTAAGCCAACCTTTCACCCATTTCATTCATACCCCTCGCACAAATAAGCTTTAAAGGGTTTCTCGTCCCTTTTCATTTCTGTCACGAGGCCGCGACTGCCACCAGGAAACTAAACCAACCACCAGCTAATCGTGGGTGACTATGACTAGCTGGTGTTTCGTTTCGCTGGCGGGGTTGGCGTGGGGTTGGGGATGGGGGTGGTCCTGCTACGGCTCTGATATATATGTGTTTGTGTGTGTGTGTGTGGGTGTGCGTGTGTGTGTATGCATGTCTGTATAATAATGAAACAGCTACCTTCACAATAGCATTGTAAGAATTCTAATCACATTAATAAAATTGCTAATATTGATTAGGATATGGAAATAAGAAAATATTATTGGTAACAAACTAACAAAAATGAAGCTCTGAAAGAGTATGTGTAATGATTTTCAAAGAGAAAATGTAATCCTTTATTGCCTTTCAGTCTGATCAGGGAAACCCTGATAACCAATTACTATTTGCAGCTGCTCCTGCTCTTGAGCGAAAATCCACAGGAAAGCTTACTTGAATTTCCATTCAGCTTCCGTACCTGTGTGTCTCTTACATTTTTTTTTTTAATCAATTTATCTAATTTTTGTTTCGTCTCATATAATGGTGGCAGTTTGTTTATAAATATCATCACATCAATCCTATTGTCTTTATGTCAGTAGTACTATGTGTATGTACATATACATATGTGTGTGTTCCTGTGTGTGTGTGTGTATGTGTGTGTGTGTATGTGCA
>NC_091549.1:55202612-55207612 GCF_042767895.1 Penaeus vannamei
AATAAGGATGGTAATATTAATAACAATGATAGTATCAATGATGATAATGATGATAATAATCATAGAAACGATAACAAAGAGAAAGGATAATGAAAGATGTAATAACATTGATATATAAAAAATGCAACGTTATCACAATAACAACAAAAATAATGATAGCGATAATAATAGTGATAATGATGTTAATAAACATTATGAAAACAATAATGATAATAATACACATAATAATAATAGTAATTATAATAATAATAGTAATAATAATAAAAATAGTAATAACTAACGTTAATAATGATGGTAATATTAATAACAATGATAGTGTTAATGATAATAATGATGATAAGAATAGATATGATAACAATAAAAGTAATAATAGCAGTGATAATAGAGGTAAGAACAGTACCAGAAACATTGATAATGATAACGCTAATTGTAATTTTAGTGATGATAATATAATATGGTAGTAATAACGAAAATATTAATCATCATTACTATCATCATGATCATCTACAATATGATTATAATAATGATAATGATAATGTTAATAGCAATGATAGTAATAACGTTGAAAGTGATATTAGTAGCAGAAATGATGATAACGAGAGAGTGTGGCCTTAGTATGGGTGAATGAAAGGGGTCTTGGCATGTGAATTTATTCCTGAAGGCAAAAGCGAAACCCCCGAGAGCCCTTCATCTCCCCGGGTGCCGAGGGCAGAGTGGTGGCGAGATCGACCGTGTGTGTGTCATCGTCTGCTTGTCTCTTTCTCTCCTGAGTAGAGGTGTCCTTTTAACGGCGGTTCCCTACGAGGGCGGGCGCTTAATTCTGCCACAGGTGTCAAAAGTGAACGCAAGGCAAACACCAGCGTCCGCTGAAGGTAGCTGCTTAACTGATAACACACACACACACACATAAATACTTTACAGACACACACATATATATATATTATTCTTTCTCTCTCTCTCTCTCTCTCTCTCTCTCTCTCTCTCTCTCTCTCTCTCTCTCTCTCTCTCTCTCTCTCTCTCTCTCTCTCTCTCTCTCTCTCTCTCTCTTTCCTTCTCTTTCCGAGCACGGTATAAGTTTCACCAACAGATGTGCATGATTTTGTTTGATTCTTAAGACAAATTGGATTCATGTTATGAAATCTGATATTGGAGAGATTTTTTAAAAATACGATTTACGCTATTTACCCAAGTTCTTTCTTAGTAAATTACAAATATAAGGGAGTTTTATTTGTTGCATATTAGGAGAAGTACTAATATACTCTTACCTACGGGCGATAACGATTTAACTTCCCCAAAAATTACAAATACTTCTCCGCACGAAGTAGGAGGGTAACCTTATTCCAGTTAATCTCATGATTTTTTTGATTTGGTTCAAGCTGGATGAATTGGGGCAGTCTGGACCCCGGCAGGGATGCCTTTCAATTAGAAGCACCAGCGTTCATCCAGAGAGAAGAAAATACTTCTATAGATACCGAAGATGAATATTTTCTGGCAAAGTTCATTCCTCTGTAAAACTGATGTGACTGTATATTTTTAAGTACAGATGTGAACAGCTTTGCTGTTCTGAAATTCCTCAGCCAATTAGAGTACAAACAGAAAATGCTAAAGGATACGCACTTCCTCTCTTAGTGTCTGTTTCTCCTTCCGTGTTTGTATGTTTATCTATTTGTTTGTTTGCGTCTGTTTCTGTCTCTGTCTTTCGGTTTATCTCATTGTAATCACATTGTATCTAGCTTATGCCAAGAATCAGCCTAGGGAATTTAATTATCTTCAATGATTTTATTTATAAAGAAAGTAACACACTTCGCCCTGTCCCATTTTGAGGAATATGAAGTGATAACAAGAACACTACCAAAGATACAGAGAAAAATAATAAAATAATATTAGACAAACCGTCACGGAAAGCTTTCGTTATGCCGTGGCAATATGCATGGCTGTAATAACACGTTATATTCAGCTGTAAAGATAAAGGCAAATCTAAAATCAGGAACCATAACTATCAAGAATGTGGATATAAAGCAAGGCAATATTTTCAGTGTTATCCTTCCTCTTCGCAGGAAAGCTCTGATATCTACCGAACGAGCGAGACGAAAGGGTACGCCGTTTTTGCCGATGGAATTCCTAGATATGACCTAAAATGAATTGTGCTGACTGCGAGGATCCGACCATTTTCCCCAATATCTCCACATGGGGTTTTCTCTCTTCCCAGATTTTCTATTCGGAGCGTCATTTGCAGACTAGCATTACTATAATAGATGTCTGACGTTATGGAAGGACGGATGAAGTCAAGGCCACCGTGTTCGGACAGGTGAGAGTAGGTGCTAACATTTCATATGTGTATTCAGGATGTTTGTCTATATAGCAGTCAAGGTACTTTAGCCTTAAGTCAACATCCAAACGTGTTGAGGTAATGTCATTATGCTGTACAAATACGATTATACAAAATAAACATTGACTTTAATGTGGACCGTTCTGTACTTGGTCTGAAGCGAGCTTCTGTTTATACATACAGTAACAATTGAGTGACTAACTCGCTGTATAGGATTAATTCAGCTTTAATTCGGAAGCCAACCAGAGAGCTTTGCACCATTGATTGGGATTTATGTTGACACTGTGCATTCGACTAAAGAAGTAACGGCGGTATGAGATCTATTGTCCCTGAATTACCAAACTGTACAAAATTTTATTTAATGTTTTTAACATTCGTCGAAGTCGAGCGCGCTCTCTCTCTATCTCTCTCTCTCTATCCGTCTCTGTATTTTTAAAAATCAAAGTCCACAATACAGAAAATAAATTTATTGAAATAGATGAGACAGTTTCGAAACTGTTGTATCATTTATTTCAATAAATCCAGTTTTGCATTGTGGGCTTACTAAAACAAACATACACCCACACACACACACTCTCGTTGTATCTCGTAAATTCTATGTAAAAAAATGCACAAATATTATATGATCAACATAATGGTAGGTACTTTTTTGAAACCTATAAATAAAAAAATAAATAAATAAAATAAAGTAGTGATAACGATGATTAGACATGCAAAGATTTACGCCATAGCCTACGCATTTCCATTTTGCATGCTCGAATCCTAATATTATTAGTAAGATTCAGAATTCTGCATTATCATTATCTATATTTTTGAAATAAAATTACAGTGAATGATTCACCTTGCTTTTACAAATTGATTTTTCTTAATATCTCACAGCCTAGCCTCTCCTATGACAACTAGCTTCACGCCAACGTTCATCTGTAGATAAATATCAAAAGTTCATATAACTGATTTTGCGGAAAATTTATCATTCAGTAGTACTAAAATGCAATCGGAAGATAAGTCGTCAACTTTTTACTGTCAGACTATCTCTTTTTTCTCACACATTCTTCCTTTCTGTCTTTCTTCAGATGTTGTCTATAGTGTAGCCTCTTCTAAATATTGCAATTACTTCTATTTTATATTACCTGTAGATCATACTCATAGTACACATATACAGGCGAACAAGCACCCTCCCACTCTCACTTTGAATAATTTGTTAGATAAGAGAGAGGAAATGATATATAAATAGATATACATATTTCCAAAGTGGTAGATGGACAGATAGAAAATGAAAGATTGGAATATTCCTTTTTCCGTCTTTCTATTCCTGTCTCTCAATTCTCTCTTTTTCCACCATGTAAACCCTTTTAGCCTTGTGACCTCCGAACTGCAATTTGTAATTCAAATACCTTCCTCCTTCATTTAAGTTTCCTCACAATTTCGAGTTGATTGAGACATTAGGGAGTCGAGTTCTTTCATGGGTTCATTAGAAAACTTTTCGTAACTTAAGATATATCTGCCTGCCATCTATCTGCCTGTCTGTCTGTTTCTAGTTGTCTTTCTCAAAGTGTTCGCATGTATAGATGCTAGTTCTTATAAAACGTAAAGCAAAGCATTGAATAGGCCAGTAGAAAATTATGAGTAAATAGAAAGTATATATGTGTGTGTGTGTGTACACATACAAGTACACGTACACAAACACGCGCGCGCGCGCGCGCGCTTCGTGTTTATCAAGCAAACGTTTCCAAGGTGTTAGACTTTCATTATCAATGTTGTAACTGAGTACCAAACAATAATCATTAGATAATGCAATTATACAGATTATCTGCTTTTACAATAACGTGTAACTAAATCATGTGATCAGATGTATAACACAATGATATAAACTGAAATTATGCACAAAACCAAAACACAACCAGGGTAAACAAGGGAGTTGCTGTAATTTACTTATGGTTTCATCTTTTTATCAACAGAGATTCTGAGATGTGGTCTAGGCGGGAGGAGTGCTAGGATAAAATATTAAAATCTGTGTTAGAAAAAGGGTGCAAATGTTTGTTCAACGGTAAGCCAGTCCTGAAGGACGGGCTTTTGTATTCGAACTTACAATGATGTAGCCATCGCGAGGTGGACCCCATGTACCTAGCTTGGCAACTAGGACAGAGCTTTGGTTCAAAGGTTGTTTTATGAACTTTGCAACGTGCTGGTGTTACTGAAAACAAAAGTAATTTTGTTTAGAGGGGAAATTATTTTGGAAGAGGATTTTTGTGTTTTCTTGATTTCATAGGTTAGATCAATATATAAGGTACTTTAACATATTTATGATCTCGGTCATTAGTTACAGTAGAAGCAGTGATTAGTGAATTTCTTACATAAAATGTTTGGGCTATCTTATAAGACAACTGTTTTAGGTACCCATTTGATGTAAAGTTGTTCAGAAATAGCAATTCACTATGAAAAGCTGTTGTCTGAATGATAGGCTCTAGTTACAAAAGTTTTAACACTCAATTTTGCAAATATATAGATTAAACGTAAACCTGATGGATAGATAGTTTTTTTTTTTGTTTTTTTTTTGTTTACAAAATCTAGGTAATAGTACGAAGGCTGTCATTTAAAGTGGCTTAAACTCCGACAAACAACTGAGCAGTTGGAGGGCAGAGGGCTTTGTTGAGGACGCTGCGCAGGAGCT
>NC_091549.1:55247743-55250243 GCF_042767895.1 Penaeus vannamei
GCAAGTGTGCAATTTCAACCTTACGACTTTATGATGACGCGAGGACTAGACGGTAAAGAAGGATTGGAATTAAACATCATATATTTATGTTTATATATTTATCTAAACGCATTACGCGCTCGGATGCACATAGCTTGAGCCTTCGGCATCTGGCTTTGTTTTCCTCAGAGACTTTTCACCAACTCATCTTCTGTTCAACTTGAAGCGAACACGCGACTCGAAGACCAGGTCAGACACTGACCTCTCTGTACTTTCGTGAATGGTCGAACGTAAGCCAATGCCAGAAATCAGGAAAGATCGCACATTACCAATATTTTTGTCTCAGAGCAGGGAAAGAGTCAGATACAGACAGGCAGAGAGAGTGAACGGAGAAAGCGACACAGAGAAATGCCAAATGACGAATTTTGATCCTTAATAACAACAAACTGTAATGCGGAAATTACGCCGGATATGAGCGCTTGTCGGGGGTGGGAGCCGCAGCGATGACACTTGTTCGGATGAAAGGAGACGCGCTGATTGAACCTCTCGGCGAACCTTTGCTCGCCATCGCGTGCGGCGCCGGACCCGCGTGCGAGCTCCGCGCTCGCCGGTTCCCGCGCCTGCGGTCTCCTTTGCGGGGAAACTCTTATGAGGCTCGAGTTTGGAAGTAAAAGGCAGTAACTGTGTTTATGTCCTTTGATCTAGCATTCGTTTTGACCAACGTTCTACATATCATCATTATTATTATCCTTATCATAATTATTACTTCCGCCAAAGAGGTTACGGTTTTTGTAATTGGTTAGCATCATCATTATCATCATCATTATCATCCTTATCATTATCATTACCATCATCATCATCATCATCGTCAGTATCATCATCAACATCATTATCATCATTATTATTATCAACATCATTATCATCATTATCATTATCATCTTTATCATTATCATTACCATCATCATCATCATTATTACTATTATTTTTATCATTATTATTATTGTCATCATCATCATCATAACTTATTAATATCATTCATTATGATTATCCTCCTTGGCAGCCGGGCCCCCCTGGCGCCCCTGGCAGCCCGGGCCCCCCTGGCGCCCCTGGCAAGACCGCCGCCCGAGGGAGGCGCAGCAGAGGCGGGCAGACCGCGCGAAGCACAAGCTCTCCGTCCTCGTGAACGTGGCATTTTCTTCTCTTAAGTTAAACAAGTTATAAGTTATTTAATTTTCAAATTTCAGTACGATGTAAAGCCCCGTATGAGTTAACATAAACTGCGCTTGGGAAATATTTTTCAAAAGTTTGTACCCAAGTTTTAATTTTCTAGCTCCTTGATATAGTTTACTTCCAATTTTAATTTCGTAGATATTTTGTTATTTCATTAATTTCTTATTTTAAAGTAGTTTCACACATTCATGTACATTTATCAAAGTTATCGTTATTAAATAAATCATTACTTTTATTATTAATTTTAGCATTGCCAACATCATTGCTATTGCCTTCACCATCATTCTGTGCATGGCCGCCATCATGATTTTTATTAACTGGCCATTTCTTATTATAAATGAACGTCACCTTGGGCCAGGTACGAAACACTTTCAACGGCATCATATTTATCATCAATTTCAAATCTGTCATATTCATGAAAATGTTTAACCGAGCGTTACCGACACATTTAGCCTGACAAAAGTACGAGTTACATTCATTTCTTTCTTCAGCCTTTTTTCAATTAATTCTGTCTTGTCTGTTCAGTAGCATTAGCATTGCTTTGGCATTATCATTACAGTTATGATCATTATCTTTATATCTAGAATCACATTAGCTATCGCTATTATTTATGATAGTCCTATCATTTTCGATAGCAAAAGATCTACCAATATGGTTATAATTAATGGTGGCTTTATCCTTTTCCTTATCGCTGGATTCACCATCGGAGATAACAATATCCGCACAATACTTCTTTTCCCGCAAAGGCGCCAGCCCGCCCGGCCCATTCCTGCCGAGAACTCAGCTCATTACCAGCTCCGTTCCTGTTATCATGCATCGCAACGCTGCACTCCCGGCGTCAGTTGCTCTTCAACGGCCATCATCGGCGCTGCGCAATATCTCTTAAGTGGACGCCCGAGGCAGGAGCATCAACTGAGGCAATCGAGTCAGCAATTGGCCTAAAAGCCCTTCATATCATTGATCATAAATTTCCGATTCATTGCCTTACCCGGTTTGTTTGCGTGGCGTAGCATGTATGAAACGATGCCGTTTGCTAACACCGCATGCGGAGAGCAAATGAGATTCGAAAAAAAGAAAAAGAAAAACATGTATTAGGGAAGGGGAGATTAGATTGCTTTGAAAGCAAGAACTGAACTTGTTGCAGATAGAACCGAGAGCGAGCGAACTGCAGTTTTTCTTTATTGGTGGAAATTGAATTTAACAGATATTAAATTTTGTTCGTTTTAATTTTCTTGTTGAAACGTAGCTTCAGATCCATTTCTCGTTATGATGCAGTTCCAATATTTTTGTT
>NC_091549.1:55265243-55270243 GCF_042767895.1 Penaeus vannamei
ATTATTTATTAGAGTGAAATGTAAGAGAGGAAAATGAAGATCGAAAGGAAGGGTTATGACTGCCTGATATGCAAGGAAGATCATGGAAAGACTGGTTAAATGGGTGAGCGTGTTGATTCCATCGCACGTGTTCGTATTTAGTTTATGCTAATCACTGATTTATAATTATTAGGAAAATGGAAGGCATAAAGTTAACCTTAGATATGTCAAGTTAATATATAGAATATAACAAAGATAATGGTTAAAATGTTTGTGTCCATTGTATACTTAGCACACACAACAGAGGAATAAATTCAATCTAACCCTTGAGCCTAAAGACCACTAGTCATGCTATCCATATGAAGTCAATTTTTATTCTCATTTGTTTTAAATCTTAATTCTCTTGTGGTGGAGGCTCTACCAGAGATTAACAATGGCCATCATGGGAGAGAATTTTTGGGATAATAGTGGACTTATTACGATTTTTATTATTTCCCGGGCATATTGGCAACAAAACTTAGTAAAAATTTATTTTAATAATAAGTGAAAAAACTTATATGACATATACGCTATAAAATATATATAAATATGTATATACATATATATACATATATATACATATATATATATATATATATATATATATATATATATATACAATGTATATATATATATATGTATATACATATTTATTTATTTATTTATATATATATATATATACATATATATACATATATCTATATCTATATCTATATATATATATATATATATACAAATATATGTATATATATATATAAATATATATATATATATATATCATATATATAATATATATATAAATATATATATATATAAATTTATATATATTATGTAAATATATATATATATACATATATATATTTATATATTTATATATATATATATATATATGTATATATATGTATATATATACATATACATATACACATACATACATATGTGTGTGTATGTAGATCTACACACACACACACACACACACACACACACACACACACACACACACACATTTGTGTGTGTGTATGAGTGCATATTGTGTGTGGATATATGCGATATATATATATATATATATATATATATATATATATATATATATATATATATATATATATATATATATATACATATATACACATTACGTATATATATACATAAATTATGCAAATAGCGTAAATTGACAATGATATAAGTATCTAATTTTGCAGACAGTAATTTGGCCCTCTTATCGAGCAGCTGCTACGCTTTCTGACCCGAGGGATTCCTCCTATCAGCTGCATGATGCTCACCTTATCGAAGGAAGGCCTGCTGTGGAGGCAGCACGTTCCTTCGCGTGGTTTTGCCACGTCACAGCCTCCCCACAAGTTCTGTCTTGGCATCTCCATATAACTTTGCCTTGATGGTCGTAAGGAAATGGGGGACAACTCTCTATTTCATAGTCACCTAGTGTATTATGATAAAGGTGGGGGACGATAATCCACATTTCTTTCACTTGGGCTCTGTTATTTTGAATATAACATATACATGATCTAAAAAACATACAAAGTCAAAAGCCACACAAACAGTACATTTGTAAGTTGGAAAGTTACACCTTTAACCATCGAAAAAAACGGAAGATTGCAAGACTGCGGAGTACTGGTAAAATGTTGGGATGTTGGGAGTTCGCTGGTGTTGCATTAATTAACCTGTCGAAGTCATTCACAACTGGTGTTTTTGAGGTTTACTTTCCCTATGACCGTGGGAGAGAAAGATTACATGTGCAATATATATATATATATATATATATATATATATATATATATATATATATATATATATATATATATATATATATATATATATATATATATATATATATATATATATATATATATATATATATATATATATATATATATATATATTTATATATATATATGTATGTATGTATGTATGTATGTATATATATATATATATATATATATATATATATATATATATATATATATATATATATATATATATATATATATATATATATATATATATATATATAAATATATATATATATATATAGTATATATAGATATATATATATATATATATATATATATATATATATATATATATATATATAATATATACATACATACACCAGTTAGGGGACTAATGGTGTACTGCATGTCCGTTGATAAAATAATACATATTCGGAACTATGAAGTGAAAGGGTTAAAGCGGACACAAAACATAGATATTTAAGATCTAAGCTCAAACGAATTAAAACAATAGCAAGACGTAAATCAAAGGAATTTTATCCTTCGCGTCTTTCGATGAGAAGACTAAGGCTGTTTGCGCTTCGGCCAAGACATCAGCGGAAGAAATCCCGTCGGCTCCCACTCCTGAAGGCGGGGACGGCGCAGGAGAAGCTCAAAGCTTCCATCAGTTCCCGGAAGAGAACAGGTCGTTGGTTCAGAATGCGGAGACATTGACGGAGTATATGAGACGCCGAGGGACGTCGGGAGAGGAGAGAGAGAGTTCACGCTTGACAAATGCGATGGAGGCGTCGGGAGGAGCAGGGAAAGAGAACAGAGGGCGACCGCGACCACGTGTGAGCTGAGCGTCTTTCGCGTGCGCGTTCGGTCAGGCAGCTGTGCGTGCAGCTGCGAGTCGGCGTTGGCGTATGTATTGCGGGAGTCTGTTTGCGTGATTGGAGGGAAGGGATATATTTGCGCGGAAGAAAACATGGGTGTAGATGGAACAATATGAAGATGCCAACATCATTCAGCTTGTAATAGATAAGTTTTATAAGGAAAGGGGAATACTCGAAAAACAAAAACATAACCAACAACCAAATAATATCAAACCCTTCATCACATAGGCTTATGGGGTATTTCAAGTGTATGTGATCCCGAACAAAAATAAACGGTGTTATATCTAGCATGACAGAGGTAGGAGGGGCGGGTCCAGAGAATTTTCAGGTGGGGGCACAGGGGGTCACAACAATAAATCTGGTGGTGGGGGGGGGGGGTGCACCTTAAAGAAACAAAAAATTAAGACTGCCCACTTCAATACTTATATTGTATAATACATTGTTCATGTTTTCATCTTGCTATGTATTATATTTTATTATATGTTAATATTATATATTTATATATAAATATATATAAATATTATATATTAATTAATATATAAATATTATGTATTAATATATAAATATTATATGTTAATATATGAATATTATATATTAATATATAAAGGGTCAATGGCTCTTGGGTGGGGTACACGGGGTGGCCAATCAGATTGCAGGGGGGGGGGAGGGGTGCCCCCCCCTGTGCCACCATGGAAGACCCGCCTCTGAGAGGTAGTTTGACCTTTATGTAATAACAGCTTTTGACAATCTTTGCCTTTGCCGTGAACAGCATGGGATCGATTAATAAATGATTATAAAGATACCAAATGATTCAAGTAGGTCAGTGGGTTCGTGAGCACGGCAGGGACAGCTTGTTGTGATAAGGATTTCAGAGTTCACACACACACACACACACACACACACACACACTGTTTATCCATCTTTCTGTATATAAATACCAGTAATTCAGTCAATCTCTGGCTATGCACAACCATATATATAAACGCACGCCCATACGTACAAACACTTGCATCGTAAATAAAGTAACGGAGGAAGAAGCAAGCAATCACACGAATACGGCACAGGCGTGGTTCCTTGCTCTCTCCTTCACAGTTGTAATTACATTTGTTCAAATCCTTCATACACCAGTGATGTAGCATGGCTATCAAATGCATTATACCAGTAAGATGTTAATACCAGGAAGGGTTGTTTTTCTGACCTAATATGTGTTATGATTTCTGGTTAGAGAATCCTACCATCAACGCGACCAGAAAAGTCGTAACACAACCGCAATAATTTCATTAAAAAAACGTCATATGATGACAAAATGTATGCAGATGATTTTTTCTTTCATTAGGCTAATGAAAAAAAAAAATAGTATTCACTTTGATCTACCTTCCTACTCACACACAAACGATTGCATCATTATGCAGGGACAGTAGTAAAGAAGATTTCTTGATGTTTTTTTCTGTCACAAAGCAATTTAACAGTAAGTCATATGTTGTATGATTTCAAAGGGACTTTATAAAACGTTAGTGTTTTGTTTTCTCCCTTTCCTCTCTCGCAGAGGAGAAATAGAATGATAAAAGAAATGGTGATGGTGGTGACAGTTATGGTAGTGGTACTAACAATAGAGTAATAACAATTATTGTAATACTAATAGTCATTGCAATGCCACTGGTATAATTGATGTGAAGCAAAACTGAATTGAAAATAAAGGAAAATAAATTACAAAAAAGCTTTACATTGACATTAATAGTATTCAATATAGGTAAATATGAAAAATGCGGCTGGTGCGATTTATGGTGGTAATGATGATTGTGACCATGGTGATAACAATGATGATAGCAAATGATGACGATAATGATAATAATGATGATAATAATAGAAAATTATGATAATAACGATATCATTAATGATAACGATTACAACAACAACGAAAACAACAACACTAATAGTAATAATGATAATAATAATAGCGATGAAATAATACTGATTTAAGGATAATGTAAGAACAGGGCCAATTGATTAAGAAGCAATGCTTATGCCCTAAGAAACATAAACAAAAGTACGGTAATAAAGTAAAGTACATATTTTCAACATTTACAATTACGTTGACAACTTGCTCCAGAGGCAGGCACTTCTGAGACAAAGTCTGCTCAAGACAATATCTTCTCATTAAGAACTTGTACAGAGTAGCGAAGCGTCTCCCACTACGCACGCCACGCACGCCTTCGCAGCACAGCTTACATAAAGATGACTTGACAAAGACGGCGCTCTTTGCCTTGGACAAACGTTCCCCGCGGACTCTAACTGCTCCGGGAACGGCGGGATCTCGCTCCTCGTCCTTCACTCGGATCGCTGTGGAAGCGGAACGAGC
>NC_091549.1:55275243-55277743 GCF_042767895.1 Penaeus vannamei
TAATAATAATAATAAACATGAACAACAACAACAAAAACATTGATAATGATGATAATAAAAGATGAATATAATAGTGGTGTTATTCACAGTAATAATAACGATAATGATAACGATAATGCAGGTGGTAATGATAAGAGCAACAACAACAACAATAATAACAACAACAGCAACAATAACAATAATCATAATAATGATAATGATAGCAATAATTATAGTGATAATGATAATAACAATAATAATAACAATAATAATAAAAATGATAATGATGATGATGGTGGTAATAATAATAATGATAATGATGATGATGATGATGATGATGATGATGATGATGATAATTATAATAATAATAATAATGATAATAATAATAATAATAATAATAATAATAATAATAATAATAATAATAATAATAATAATAATAATAATAATAATAATAATAATAATAATGATAATAATAATAATAACAATAATAATAATAATAATAATAATAATGGTAATAATAATAATAATAATAATAATAATAATAATAATAATAATAATAATAATAATAATAATAATAATAATAATGGTAATAATAATAATAATAACACTAACAATAATAATGGCAATTATGATAATAACAGTGATAATAATAATGACAATAATAATAGCAATGATAATGGTTTTAGTATTTATAACAATATTCATAATGATGAACAAAATAGTAACAAAAACAACAACAACAAGAATGATAACAATAAAGATTATAATAATGATAGAAATGATAATGAAAAGAAAAGCAACAAGAACAACAACAATGATGATAGTAATGATAACAATAATGGTAATCATTATCAACATCATCATCATCATCATGATAATAATAATGATAATAATGATAATAATAACAATAATAATAATAATAATGATAATAATAATAACAGTAATAAGAATAAAAATAATAAAACTAAAGATAACAATGATAGTAGTGATGATGATGATGGTGATGATGATGGTGATGATGATGATGATGATGATGATGGTGATGTTGAGATGGTGATGATGATGGTGTTGATGATGATGATGATGGTGATGATAAGGGTGCTGATGCTGATGATGATGATGATGGTGTTGTTGATGATGATGGTGATAATAATGGTGATGATGATGATGGTGTTGATGATGATGGTGATGATGATGATGATGGTGATGATGATGGTTTTGATGATGGTGATGATGATGATGGCGGTAGTGATGATGATGATGATGTTGGTGATGATGGTGATGATGATGATGGTGTTGATGATGGTGATGGTGATGATGATGATGATGGTGTTGGTGATGATGATGATGATGATGGTGATGTTGATGTTGATGTTGATGATGATGGTGATGGTGATGATGATGATGGTGATGATAAGGATGGTGATGATGATGGTGATGTTGATGATGATGGTGATGATGTTGTTGATGATGATAATGATGGTATAAAAATAATGACAAAATAATTAATTATCATAGTAATGCTAATGATATCTATAATGAATATTTATGGCAGTAATGACTGAAAATGAAATGAAAATAGTAATAATAATGATAATAATATTATCATCATTTTAATGATAACAGTGATGGTTACAATCATAATAAAAATAATATCATAATATAACAATGATATCACCAGTCATGTTAATATTAATGAAAATGAGAAAAATCATTGCATAAATTATCATATGATGAAAATAATGAGGATAATAATGCTGGAAATAATAACAACAACAATGGTATTGTTGATTATAATGATGATGATAATAATAATAGTAACAATAATGATAATAATAATAATCATAACGATACCAGTGATAACAGTGATAACAATGATAATGATAATATTGATAATAACAATAAGAATAAGAAGAATGAGAATAAAAACAATAATACCAATAACAAAAAATAATGATAATGAAACCTATCATAACAATAATAATGATAATGATAATGATAATAATGATAATAATATTAATAATAATAATGATAATAATATTAATAATAATAATGATAACAATAATGACAACAATAATAGTAATGATAATAATAATAATGATAATAATAATAATAATGGTAATTTTCTATATTACCTTCGCCTCTCCGATATCGACGATTTTGGTATCGTTGGATTCCTCTCACTCTGTACAATCTAAATTTGTAGGTTTTATTGCGCGGAAACCCCTTGTTAGCGGCAAACTTGGGCCCTATATCGGGGGCGACGTTGTCGGAGCGGCGGCCGGAGCGGCGGACGTAATATAGAAAATTACCCTAATAATATAACCCACAGTGAAAATATCCATGGTTATTCACAGGATTTTTTATTGCAGGGAGCTGCGCCCCCTGCGACCCCCCCAGCGGGGGCTGCCGCCCCCAAATCCCCGCCGAGGAAACAAAATATCCCCCACATATTCACGGCAGGATAGAGCGCACACTAACTAGGGCGGAGCCGATAACCCCTACCCTCCACACTCGGTCA